>NW_022163586.1:0-98195 GCF_008728515.1 Papio anubis | reverse complement strand
TTTTTTACTTACTTTAGACAAAGACATAGCAGCTTTTCTCCAAAAACATAAAAAGCAATTGCTGACTTACTGATAAGTAAGGCTCATAATGCTAAAATATGAAAAACTTTAATATTAAGCTCATGCAATGTTACCATAATTACTAGTTGGACTGGGATATTTACTTTCCTAAGCGTTTGTAGGGATGATAATTATTTACAAGCTTAGGCCAACTAGTACATATTGGGAAAGATCATTTTTCCTTAATTCTGCATATTGAGATTAAAACATGGTTCTATTTGAGTGTGTGTGTGTGTGTGTGTGTAGAACACAGTGTAGTTTAGTGTTTCTACTGGGAAATTGAATGAGAATACATATAATAAAGAGAACCCAATGACCTGAACTTAGGTTAAGATGCTTAAATATTACCCAAATTGTAAGGCTAATCATTCTGGTTTTTAAAATTGCAATAATTACATCATTCTTACATTTCACAATCATGAAACACAAGCAATGATTCATATTGAAGGCTTTGGAATTAGATAAACTTGGAATAAAATCCAGGTCTGAAAATTGTAAATTGCATGGGTATTTGCAATTACCTTAATTACTCTGATACTCTGTAATTTCTTTAAAACAAGTTGCTGTGAGAATTAAAGTATGATGGGTACCTGGAACAAAGTAGGTGCTCACAAAATGGTGAGCAACAGAGATAGTCAAAATGACTCTGTAGGGATTTTACAGCACAGTCTCTGAGGAGATGGTTGCCAGATCCCCAAACTGGCAGTCTTTTTGCTGTTCTCTTCAATTCCCCTGAAGTTAGAACATGCTGTAATCCGGTTTCTTCCAGCTACACTTCAAATGATTGTTGTTCCATAAACTGAGGCAAGAGATTTTATAACACCCTAGCTAATTTTAAAACACCTCCCCCAATCGCAATTACTTTCTGGTATTTTAATGTGGTCTTTTTAATTTATTTCAATTGCTATGAAGTTGACATTTTAGCTTCTGGTATAATCATCTCTTTTGTTTCTTTGATTCACTCCTTTTCCTTATGCACATTTAGTCTGATGTATATAGGTCTGAACTCTTCACTAGAACACAAATCGATGGTAAGAAAAGTGGCTATATCAGGGTAGGTGACACAGTAACACTCAGGATAGTGCAGTAGGCCATTTATTGGTAAAGAGCATAGAGCACAAGGGGCTGAAGCTGCTAGTGACATTGCTAGGCTGGGAAATTTAAGGAGACATTTGCTCCGAGGGTCCCACAAGTGCAGTGTCAGCCCTGGGAGCAAATGCCTCCTAAATTTTGAGCCCCAGGGCCTCACTCCCTTTACCCTAATCCTGGCTCTGAATTGCAACACTAAGTCACATTGGCTATAAATATAGAATAGCATTCAAAGCTTGGAAAAGTAAACATTTTAACTGTAACTTACAGTAGGTTGTATTAGAAGTCAGCAAAAAATTTTACACACACATGGGGATATATATATATAATTATATATAAAGATATATATAAACATATATATAATTATATATATATTGCATTCTCTTTTTAGAGTATATGTTAAAAAATACTAGGAGAATTTAAAAATTTTATGTCCAGGTTTAAAAATACATGAATAATAATGTTAGAACCACTAGTATACCTCAACAAACATTGAGCAAATTAAGTGTGTCCACATCTTTATCTTGTCATTAGTTTGGTGACTTGAAATAAATATTATGTTAAACATTATGAGCAAATTGAAAGGTTCAACAAAGAAAATTAAGTACTTGTGTTTTTTAAAAGTTTCAATAGGACATATATTTCTGTATTAGTCCATCTGCATACTGCTATGAAGAAATACCTGAGACTGGGTAATTTATAAAGAAAAAGAGGTTTAATGGACTCACAGTTCCACATGGCTGGGGAGGCCTCAGAATTATGGCAGAAGGCAAAAGAGGAGCAAAGGCACATCTTACATTGCAGCAGGCAAGACAGTGTGTGCAGGGTAACTGCCTTTTATAAAACCATCAGATCTCAGGAGACTTATTCACTATCACAAGAACAGCATGGGAAAAACCAGCCCCCATGATTGAATTATCTCCCACTAGGTCCCACCCATGACAAGAGTATTAAGGAGCTACAATTCAAAATGTGATTTGGGTGGGGACACAGCCAAACCATATCATTCTGCTCCTGGCCCCTCCCAAATCTCATATCCTCACATTTCAAAACCAATCATGCCTTTCCAACAGTCTCCCAAAGTCTTAACTCATTTCAGCATTAACTTGAAAGTCCACAATCCAAAGTCTCATCTGAAACAAGGCAAGTTCCTTCTGCCTATGAGCCTGTAAAATAAAAAGTGAGTTAGTTACTTCCTAGATACAGTGGGGTATAGGCATTTGGTAAATATACCCATTCCAAATGGAAGAAACTGGCCAAAAGAAAGGGGCTAAAGGCCCATGCAAGTCCAAAATCCAGTGGGGCAGTACAAATCGTAAAGTTCCAAAATGACCTCTTTTGACTACATGTCTCACATCCAGGTCATGCTGATGAAAGAGGTGGGCTCCTTTGGTCTTGGGAAGCTCTGCCGCTGTGGCTTTGAAGGGTACAGCCCCCCTTCTGGCTGCTTTAATGGGCTGGCATTGAGTGTCTGTGACTTTTCCAAGTGCACAATGCAAACTGTCTATTAATCATTCTGGGGTCTGAAAGACAGTGACCCTCTTCTCACAGCTCCACTGAGCAGTGCCCCAGTGGGGACTCTGTGTGAGGCTCCAACTCCACATTTCTCTTCTGGACTGTCCTAGCAGAGGTTCTCCATGAGGGCTCTACCCCTGCAGCAAACTTCTGTCTGGATATCTAGGTGTTTCTATACATCCTCTGCAATCTAGGCAGAGGTTCCCAAACCTCAATTCTTGACTTCTGTGCACCCACAAGTCCAGCACCACACGTAAGCTGCCAAGGCTTGGGGCCTACACCCTCTGAAGCAATGGCCTGAGCCCTACTGTGGTCCCTTTTAGCCACAGCTGGGATGCAGAGCACCAAGTCCTGAGACTGCACATAGCAGCAAGACCATGGGCATGACCCACAAAACCATTTTTAACTGGTAGGCCTCCCAGCTTGTCATGGGAGGGGCTGCCATTAGGGTCTCTGACATGCCCTGGAGACATTTGCTCATTGTCTTGGCAATTAACATTTGGCTCCTCATTACTTATGCAAATTTCTGCAGCTAGCTTGAATTTTTCCTCAGAAATGGGTTTTTCTTTTCTACCACATGTTCAGGCTGCAAATTTTCCAAACTTTTATGCTCTGCTTCCCTTTCAAATATAAGTTCCAATTCCAAGCCTTATCTTTGTGAATGAATAAAGCTGAATGCTTTTAAGAGCACTCAAGTCATATCTTGAATGCATTGCTGCTTAGAAATTTCCTCCATCAGATGCACTAAGTCATCTCTCTCAAGTTCAAAGTTCCACAGATCTCTAGGGCAGGGACAAAATACCGCCAATCTCTTGCTAAAGCATAGCAAGAATCACCTTTGCTCCAGTTCCCAATAAGTTCCTCATCTCATTGAAGACTACCTTAGCCCAGACTTTTTTAAAATCAAAACCATTCAACAAGTCTTTAGGAAGCTCCAAACTTTCCCACATCTTTCTGTCTTGTCCTGAGTCCTCCAAACTCTTCCAATCTCTTCCTGTTACCCAGTTCCAAAATCTCTTCCACATTTTTGGGTATCTTAATAGTAGTACCTCACTGTACTGGTACAAATTTACTGTATTAGTCAATTTTCACACTACTATGAAGAAATATCTGAGATGGGGTAATTTAAAGAAAAAAAAAAAGAGGCTTAATGGACTCAGTTCCACATTGCTGGGGAGGCTTCACAATCATAGCAGAAGGCAAAGGAGGGGCAAGGGCACAACTTATGTGACAGCAGGCAAGAGAGCAGGGTCAGGGGAAATTCCCTTTATAAAACCATCAGATCTTGGGAAACTTATTCACTATCATGAGAACAGCACAGGAAAAAACCTGCCTCCATAATTTAATTTCCTCCCACCAAGCCCCTCCCATGACATGTGGGGATTATGGAAGCTACAATTCAAGATGAGATTTGAGTGGGGACATAGCAAAACCATATCAATCTCTGATCAGTATAACTAAAATGAAGGAAAAAAGCACAAAAGATACTGTATTGTATTAATTTTCAGAAGTTTGCTCCCTCAAAAAACACATTAACATTTCTTTTACAGTATTGTTACATGTGACTTATTTTGCTTATATATAAAGTAACCAGAGAGTTTTTATTCTTCCTAATAAGTACTTAAAACACATTTCTAGGTATTAAGTTTAAATGTTAATATATGACACCCTTAAAAGTCTTTTGTATGGCAGACTCATCTGACAGCAATAATTTAAAGACCCCATCATCTAAGAAGAATGTGTGTTCAGAGGTCCAAGCTAAGGAACCTGGAAGCAGACAACTTGGAGATTTATTCCTTATTGATGAGGAACAGCTGAACCCCTGGCCCATCATGTAGGCCTTACAGTGGATCAAGGCCTTTTGTTTTGGGTTAAGTGAAGGTTGCCAGGTGGAGGGTGCTAGGGGGAGGGTGCTAAGATAAAACGCTGTATCAACTGTGTATTTTTTACAAACAGCAGTGGTTCTGCTATCCAGCCCATTACCACTGGGCTACACTGTAGTATAAGTCTCCTCAATAAACTCTATGTCTTGTTTGCTGGTTCTATGTCTCTTCTCCTGCCTCTTTGAACATGGTGTCATTCCTATGGAAGAGTCAATAGGGGTCCAGCACAACCTCTATGAACTTCTAAAAAACAATTTCTAAATATATACAGATGCTTATATTTTAGTAGCAAATTGTCATATAATTAATCAGCGCCATGTAAAGACATATTTATTTGCTTTGGTTCTAGAAATAACTTTGGTTCAGTATAATAAGAAAATCATGGGTTTTGGAGGAGTGGTCTTCGACAAGTCAAAAGCACAAATTGTTTCCTAACTTTTTTTAGTTGTCAGATAACACGTTAATTTTTTCCTGAGATATCCAAACCATAAAACCTAGCATTTTCTCTCTGATATGAACTGATATTTTACAAATTGATACATTTCAGAAATTCAACTTTGTGAGTGCATTTGAAAAGAAAGAAATACAAGACAGTACTTTAAGGCAGTTCAGATAGCTTTCTAGCCTAGCAGAAAGAACAAAAATGCTGGTCTGAAACAAACTTAAAAATCAAGGAGTTGATTAGCTAACCTTTAAGTTTGTAAACCTAGGGGTAATTGGATGGTTAACTCTTTTCCCTTAAGATTAAAGCTCTGCTATTTATTTTTTTTTTAGGGCTCAAAAAATTTATACTGATATGAATTTTAGAGAATGCATGCCCAAGTCCTCATCCTTGATACATTCAAGAAGCTTCTTTCTCTATGCTCAATTTGCACTCTCTGTATAAGACTCCTTGAGGCTAATCTGTGTTGTCAGGTTTTAAAGAATCCAGTGGTTGTGCATTTTCAGCAGCTCACACCGAAGTCTGCATACTGGCATTTGTCATTTATGTGTGGGTGAGGTTTGAGGTGGGGGTCAGGCAATATTGGCTTTGCAAAAGGAGGACTTATCTATTGCTTTCAATTCTTTTCAGTTTTTTCTCTGCTCTTTCCCTTTCTTTTCTTACTGTGTGTTTGTTCCTTTTTCTTTGGAAGAAAGTTTATATGCTGCTGGGATAATGCTGAGTGATCTATAGCTGGAAGGAACAGGCAGGTTTTTGATGAAGTCTCAAGTTGTAGCTAGACCTTTTTCACCTGTCACTTGGAACCAAATTTATATACTTCCTAACTACTAGAGAAGACAGAAAGATGGTCCTGCAGTCAGGTAGAGTGATGTACTTTAAATGATATCAATGCCCTCCTTCTTGCTGATTATTAGAAAGAACCAAAAGCAGAGGCATTCATTAGAAAAACCAAAAACCTCTGCTTAGACTAAAACAGGTTAAATGTTCTTTTGAGTGAAACCTTTTAGTTTGCTCTTTAAAGATGGCCTACCTTCTAGAAAATGTAGTAGGTTCCAATCCTTTTGTTTCGAGGAATGCCCCTAACATTCAAGAACTTCAAAGTGATTAAATTTGTATAATTATATATCACATCTTGGAGGCTATATGGTATGAGAGAAAAAACATTAGTTTTGGGTCAGAATTTTTTTTTTTTTTTTTTTTTTTTTGAGACGGAGTCTCGCTCTGTCACCCAGGATGGAGTGCAGTGGTACAATCTTGGCTCACTGCAAGCTCCATCTCCTGGGTTCAAGCCATTCTCCTGCCTCAGCCTCCCGAGTAGCTGGTACTACAGGCGCCTGCCACCATGCCCGGCTAATTTTTTGTATTTTTTGTAGAGATGGGTTTTCACCATGTTAGCCAGGACAGTGTTGATTTCCTGACCTCATGATCCACCCGCCTGGGCCTCCCAAAGTGCTGGGATTACAGGTGTGAGCCTGGCTGGGTCAGAAATTTTATACTCCAGTTTGACACTGTAATTAACTCTTTGAAAGGCACTAGAAAAGTTTTTTTTGTTTTGTTTTGTTTTTTGTTTTTCCTGAGTGTCAGTGCTGGGATTACAGGTGTGTGCCTGGCTGGGTCAGAAATTTTATACCCCAGTTTTGTCACTGTAATTAACTCTTTGAAAGGCACTAGAAAAGTTTTTTGGTTTTTTTTGTCTGTTTGTTTTTCCTGGGTGTCAGTTGCCTCATCCCTCGATGCTGGACTTAAATCAAATCTCTGTTTCAGCTCAAACATTCTGTGAATTCTTGTTATTCTAGGTTTAATATTACGAGCATAGTACAGAAGTGTAAATCACAGTCATGACTGGAGGAAACTACAATCCTACTGCAGAGATAAGGCTGTCCCTGTGAAATAATAGCATGCACTACAGAACAGACTACATTTTAGTAATGAATTTAGTGGAACAGATCACAAGCGTCAAAACATTTCAGAATAGCAAGAGAGAGTAAGGCAGACTCAAATGATAAAGTTCCTTAGAGAGAGTTAGACTTGGGTTGGGCCTTTGAGGTAGGCATTGTGTAGATGGATAAAATAGCAAATGTAACAGGTAACAGTAATTCAATTAATGGGGAATACACAACAGGGCCCAGATATGAGAGGGAGCATGGTAAAGCCAAGTAAGGAGATAGCTCAATATATCTTTTGTTTCAAAGGGTAAAACGTTGTTTATTTTTCACTTGTATGCTTTAGTCAGTTTGGACTGCTTTAGAGAATACCATAGACTAGATGGGTTAAGCAACAAACACTTATTTCTCACAGTTCTGAAGGATGGAAAGTCCAAGAACAAAGTGCCAGCAAATTCACTGTCTGATGGAGGCCCACTTCCTGACTCATAAATGACCAACTTCTTGCGGTATCCTCTCATAGTGAATGTGACAAGGGAGTTCTCTAGGGTCTCTTTTATAAGGATATTAATCCTATTCATGAGCGGTTATCCTCATGACTTAGCTCCCAAAGACACCATCTTATACAATCATCACATTGTGGATTGTGGGTTAGGATTTCAAAACATGAATTTGGGTGGGGGCACGTAAACATTCAGTCCAGAACATTGCAGAGCCCCTATTTCCAACTTTCTTCCCAGTTTATATAAGAAGCAAACTTAGGACATAGAGTATGGACAGATCAACTGTGCTATCTTACACAATTGTATCTTACTCACTTCTTAGAAGAACTTCTCTAGATTACAGCCAGTCTTGCCTTGCTTCCTCTCTGTATGAGTCTTTTCCACCTAAATTTCTCTTGAAACTATTGCACCACCACAATTTCAATTGCTAGAACTAAAGAGTTTATTGCATTCTCTTTATGACTTCCCAACATTTTAGTTACAATGAAAGTTTTAGAAAAGTCCAAAGAACAGATCATCTTCTCACTTTTGCATCCCAGAACACAGCCATTGCATCTCAATTTACTGCCTGATTCCACATGACCTCATCTTCCATAAGCCCTCTATGGAAGTTCCTTGTGTTTTGCCCTGGTTCCCTGTCTTTCAAGAGCATAGGGAACCTCAGAACATCCATTGTTATTACTATTTGGAAGTCCTAAGATTGATGATATTCTTTAATTGCAGATTTATACTTAGCCTGCCAAGCAGAGAGCAATGGAGTAACTACCAATTCATTTATTTTCATAATTTAGCTACATAGGATCATATGAGTTGCTTTCTTCCTTTTCTTACCCATTTTATAGATTCTCAAAATTATGCCTTCTACCTAGTGAGAGAGGAGAAAAACTGCTTGAAGATATTTGACATAAAGTTATAGAATCTTTCATTAGAAACAGATGGTGTAAGGTCTGGGTATAATAGAAGTCAAGGTGTGCATCCAGGTTTCCTCCAAAATATGTAAAAATGTATCTAAGGACCTTCTTTCCTTCTTTGAACCAAGACTAGGGGAGGTAAAACTTTTCAAGCTCTGCCTCATTTAACTCTGAGGAAACACCTCCTGATGGATGTGGCAGTGTTTGTTTCATATTCCATCTGGTGTTCATTAATTACTGAGAGCATTAATGATGACTCGAAAGCCATTTTGCAAAACAGTATAGTAGAATATAGTCCACAGAATATTTAAAGTTCTACACATTTATTTTATTCTGCCAATTTTGAACAGGTGGATCTATTATGGTTTTGGCTATTCATCTCATATGACTGACTCTCACTCTTACGACTTTCACAACTTCATGCTAACTGATTAAAAAGGTGCTTAATTAAATGTGTACTTGGTAATTAGAGAGTTTTCACAAGCAAGTACAGATGGAGCAAATGTAATTGAATCGAGGAACATAGCAATTCAGTGAGCTTTTATATAGATGTGGAATAGTATGAGCAAGATAGTATGAGGAGATCTTTGTAGAAGTTTAACAGTAGAAGTTTTTTTATCCCTCCCTAAAAATTTAACAGTTTTGAACTATTCAGATTTATACTCAACTCAAGAGGAGATGCCCTAATACATGGGGCAATTAGTAGGAAGATCATATGGCCTAGTTTCCCTGGGACCATCTTAGGAAACACCTTATAGCAGATGTTGTTGGTTTCCACCTATGACGCATCGGGTGTTCACATTCAAGTCTATGTCTAAGACATCCCAACATAAGCACTTGTGACTCTCTCCATAAGGCTTCCTCTAGGCTAGAAAGAATGGCAGGCCAGAATTGTGTAGTTGTTTATGCTCTTGAGTGTGGCCCTTAGATGATAAAAGATGGAAGTTGAGGGATAAATAGCCCAGTTTCTTATCTCCTTGGGGATACATCTGGGTTATGTTCTAGATCAATTTTCACAGTTTTTCAGCAGGATTGAGTCCCTGTTACCCACAGTGGTAACTGACTTGATACATAACTATTATTGTGTCCTCTCCTTTTCTTGCCTTAGTTCCTCACTCTCATGCTTGTGCTTCCTGGGATAGTCTCCCAAATAAATGGCTTGTACTCAAATTCTTGCCCTCAAGTCTGCACCTGGGGGAAGACAGCCCAATGTTTGCTATTGCTGGGTAATTCTGAAGTTTCCTTTGTCTCTCAAAATTTCTCAGCTTAGATATAAAATAAATAGCATTCTAATCCTTACATATCAGGATACACTCTTGCTAGACTCATCTAAAACTGTAGACAATTTTGTTCTCATTATTTCAAGATTTAGTTTCGAGTCAACAGTTTCAAATAGTTTTTTACTTCCTCTTTTTGCAGTCTTACAGAAGACAGATAACTAGAGTATTCCAACACCCACAGACACCTCCAGGGAGTTCAACTTATTTCTCTCTGTGCATTTCCATAACATTTTATTCATACATCTGTGAATTGCATGCTTAGCAAAATTACAATGACAATTTGCATAACTGTCTCTTCTATGAGGTTGTAGGTTTCTCTAGTTATGAGGACCTTAGTTTATTTACCTTTTATTTTCCACAGTATAAATAAGTAGCTGACATCTTTAAGTGATATCTACTCAATGAGTGAATAAGTAAATCAATGAATAAATGAACTGCATGCATAAATTCTAGGGTCTATTCCCTTTGAAATTAGGTGGAATTTCTGAATCCAGAAAGGATATTTACTGGGTGATATGGTTTGGCTCTGTGAGCCCACCCAAATCTCATGTGGAATTGTAATCCCCACATGTCAGGAGAGGGTCTGGGTGGGAGATGATTGGATCATGGGGGTGGATTTCTCCCATTCTGTTTTCATGACAATGAGTGAGTTCTCATGAAATCTGATGGTTTAAAAGTGTGGCACATCTCCTCCCTTACATACTCTCTCTCCTGATACTTTGTGAAGAAGGTGTTTGCTTACCCTTTGCCATCCACCATGATTGTAGGTTTCCTGAGGCCTCCCTGTTAAGCATGCAGAACTGAGTCAATTAAACCTCTTTTTTTCATAAATTACCCAGCCTCAGGTAGTTCTTTACAGCAGTGTGAAAACACACTAATACAGAAAATTGGTACTGGGAGAGTGGGCAGTGCTATAAAGATATCTGAAAATGTGGAAATGACTTTGGAACTGGGTAACAGGCAGAGGTTGAATCAGTTTGGACGGCTCAGAAGACAGGAAGATGTGGGAGAGTTTGGAACTTCCTAGAGGCTTGTTGAACGGTTTTAAACAAAATGCTGATAGCAATGTGGACCACAAAATTCAGGCTGAGGTGGTCTCAGACAGAGATGAGGAACTTATTGGGAATTGGAGTAAAGGTCACTCTTGCTATGCTTTAGCAAAGAAACTAGCAGCATTTTGCCCCTGCCCTACAGAACTTGAGAGACATGATTTAGGCTGTCTGGTGGAAGAAATTTCTAAGCAGCAAAGCATCCAAGATATGACCTGGCTGTTACTAACAACATACAGTCATATGTGTTCACAAGGGATGGTCTGAATTTGGAATTTATACTAAAAAGGGAAGCAGAACATGAAACTTTGGAAAATTTCCATCCTGATCAGAAAAGAAAAACCCACTTTTCTGGGGAGAAATTCAAGCCACTTGCTACAGAAATTTGTATAAGTAATGAGGAGCCAAATGTTAACAGTCAAGACCATGGAAAAAATGTCTCCAGGGCATTTCAGAGATCTTCACAGCAGCCCCTTCCATCGCAGGCCTGGAAGCCTAGGAGGGAAAAATAGTTTCATAGGCCAGGCCCAGGGCCCTGCTGCTCCGTGTAGCCTCAGGACCTGGCATCCAGCATCTCAGCAACTCAAGCACCAACCATGGCTAAAAGGAGCCAAGGTACAGCTTGGGCCATTGCTTCAGAGGGTGTAAGCCCCAACCCTTAGTAGCTTCCATGTTGTATTGGGCCTGTGGGTGTGCAGAAGGCAAGAGTTTGGAAACCTCCACCTAGATTTCAGAGGATGTATGGAAATGTCTGGATATCCAGGCAGAAATCTGCTGCAGGGGCAGAACCTCTGCTAGGGCAATGCCAAAGGGGAATTTGGGGCTGGAGCCCCCACACGGAGTTCCCACTGGAGCACTACCTAGTGGGGCTGTGAGAAGAAGGTCACTGTTCTCTAGATTCCAGAATGGTCGATCCACTGACAGCTTGCACTGTTCACCCTGAAAAGCTTCAGGCACTCAGCAACAGTGCATGAAAACAGCCAATGGGGCTGTACTCTGTGGAGCCACAGGGGTTGAGCTGCTGCCCAAGGTGCTGGGAGCCCACTCCTTGCATCAGTATGTCTTGGATGTGAGACATGGAGCCAAAGGAAATTATTTTGGAGCTCTAAGATTTAATAACTTCTCTGCTAGGTTTTGGACTTGCATGGGACCTGTGGTCCCTTTGTTTTGGCCAATTTCTCCCATTTGCAAGGGGAGCACTTGCCCAATCCCTGTACTCCCCATCATGTCTTGGAAGTAATTAACTTGTTTTTGATTTTATAGGCTCATAGGCAAAAGGGATATGCCTTGACTCAGATGAGACTTTGGACTTGAACTTTTGAGTTAATGCTGGAATGTGTTAAGACTTTGGGGGATAGTTGGGAAGGGATAACTGAATTTTGCAATGTGAAAAGAACATGAGATTTGGGAGGGTCTGGGACCAGGGGTGGAATGATATGATTTGGCTCTGTGTCCCAACCCAAATTTCAGATGGAATTGTAATACCCATATATCAGAGGGGAGACCTGGTGGGAGGTGATTAGCTCATGGGAGCAGATTTTCCCCATGTAGTTTTGTGATAGTAAGTTCTCAGGAGATCTGATGGTTTAAAAGTGTGGTTCTTCCCCTACTCCTCCTGCCATCTTGTGAAGAATGTGCTTGCTTCCTTTTCATCTCCTGACATGATTGTATGTTTCCTGAGGCCTCTCAGTCATGCTTCCTGTTAAGGCTGTTGAACTGTCAGTAAATTAAACCTCTTTTCTTCATAAACTCCCAGTCTTAGGCAATTCTTTAGGGCAGTGAAAACGCTGGGTAACACACTGGGTAATGAAGCCATGTGTTCCCGTCATAAAGGCATCTTCTGTTGTAGGAAAGAAGTTGCAGAAATAACCATGGCTCATATATTGAGTAATATCAAACTTTTCTCTTTGTTAACTCACTAGGTCAGAGATTAGCACGTGAAGAAAAAAGGTTCTCTAAAAGCACATAGGAGTCCAATTGCCCCAAAAATAACTTGGGGTAAAATTCCACCCATTAGGGTTGCTTGGCATTTACATGGTGATTAAACATCCTATCAGTTCCACTCTTCTGGAAATGAATTCCTACCTAAAAAGTGAAGGCAATAAGTATACATATAGTGCGACCCTTGAAGAATCCTGAGGCATTTTTCCAGTTTCCCATGAGACCTGCTGTATATCTGCCATATATGTTGGAAGTACTGGAAGCCTAAAACATTATCTATATGAAACATTGAAGTGCTTTGTCTCTCTACATTTTTTAGTATCTTTGAAAAGGCAGTTTTACCAAATGCAACATTTTATGCCTCTTGCTTGCAAATCTTAAAGAACCAAACAAATGCAGATAGATGAGTGGATAAATGAGTTGGGGCCAAAGTAAAAGATCATTGTGTAAAAATAAGCAGTGCACAGGAGCAGGAAGATAACTTCTGGAATAAGTTCTTTCAAACTCTTTTGTTTTCTGACTTTACATCTGGCTGCTATGACCCTCAGATTTCAGCTTTTGTTACCTGGTATCTGTAGGTGTCTTAGCTCACTTGCTTTAGAAGGAACTGAGGAATAATGAGTGCTATTCCTAGTCTGCTTTGGGATTACAAAACCGCCCTTGCAGAAACAGTGAGAGAAATCCAGTATGGCTGACCCCGTCTTGCTTCAAGCCTCATAGGCTGGCTGTCCTTTCTCATTCCTGGGCATAGGTCCAGCTACCCATGGAAGGAATTTAGTTTATAGTTTAACTTTGAAGAAAGGATAATAGTCATTCTCTAAAACTGACCTCTTCTTGTTCAGGGACTGTAACCACTACAAGATTAGGATTATGAGAAGAACCTGAATTCTGCTAAAATGCAAACATAGTTTGCCCTTCTATAATCATTCACTATGCTGGAGTTTACAATATATGTGACTTCCCCAATTGCTTCTATAGATAACATCACTATTGTAGAACCTAAGATTGGTCTTTTGAGATGTTTTTCAGACTTTTGTATTCTGGGGACTGGCTGACTCCACCTATACTCATGATGCATGACTCAATAGGTCCTATGACCCCACCCAGCCACTCAGAGGCAGACTAAGAGCACAAAGACATTTTCCAGACCCCTGGGATTTCATCCACAACCAATCAGCAGCACCCATTCCCTAATCCCATGCCCAGCAAATCATCCCTAAAATCCTTAGTCTCTGAGTTCTCAGAGAGGCTGACTTGTTTATTACTCTACAGAGTAATAAACTCTGCCTTCTTCTTGGCTAGCCCTGTGTTAATTAACCTCTTTTCTTTATGCAAAAACCTTCTGTTCTCAGTGCATTGACTTTTCTGGGCAGCAGGCAAGATGAACTCATTGGGTTATTACAATTACACTAAGGACCCCAGGATACAGAGAACCTTTTAAACTCAAGACAGGGTGACTTAAACAAAGAAAGAAGACATCATGCAATAGACTATCTAGTCAGGGGCATGTGGCAAGATCTGCAGCCCTCTCCTGGGACATGCAGAGAGTGATACTTCTCCAGAACTGCTGGGGCTTACTGACATCTATGATGCAACTTTCTGTTACAGCACAGCAGAAATTTTCCTATTTTGAAACTCAACTTTCTCAGATGTAAAATGATCCCAGAAGTCATCTCAGTCAGTCTTTATCTTGGTAAAGAAAAAACTACAACAATCAAAAGCTAAAAGTCAACAAACAAAACTTGGAAAAAATCAACACCCTAATTATGTACAGCATTCTAAAAGATTTCAAATGATTTCTCTGTTATCTCATTATATTTGATTATCACAATACATCTTTCAGGTGGGAAAGAAAATGAAGATCCTGAGACACAGGATAGGTAAGCCTTTCTGCTAGTTATTGGTTAAGTGGAACACAAGTTCTTTGCTGTCTCACTATACTTAGAGTACATCTGCAGGTATAACCATTGTTGATCTCCTTGGCTCCTCCAGAAACCACTCCTTCCTTAATCTACTTCCCTCAGGCTATAAGAATGACCACCTACTCCAAGTCTGGGTGATTATTATATCACTCTCACTGAACGAAAGTGATTGGTCCAAGAGGTAGACAGTACCTTTTTTGTTTGTTGTCTTTCAGCTTGTGAAAGGAAAATAAAATCTTGGGACCCCAAACTCACGATGCCAAAGGGAAAAGTTAAGCTTTGGAACTGAGTCATGCAAAACACAAAAGCAGAAACAAAACAAAAACCTGTCTTCCTTTTGTTCCCAGATAGCTATAATGTCATATGCTTACTTTATCTTACATAAAATGTAGATTTACTGAGCATACGACAGATACATAATTGACTTGTTCCCCACTACTCCCTTTTCACCTGTAAAATGTGGATTTCTCATTACTTATCCTCTCCCTTTTTTCTTTCCTTCTTCCTCTCCTGTCCAGTCTTTCCCTTTAAATATTGAAGTCCATCATGAACAGGACACTTTTCAAAAGAAAACATACATGTGGCCAAAAGTATATGAAAAAATGCTCAACATTGCTAATCATTAGAGAAGTGAAAATCAAAACCACAGTGAGATACCATCTCACACCAATCAGAATGGCCATTACTAAAAGTCAAAGAATAACAGATGTTGGCAAGGTTGTGGAGAAAAAGGAATACTTATACACTGCTGGTGGCAATGGAAATTAGTTAAGCCAATGTGAAAAGTAGTTGGAATATTTTTGAAAGAACTTTAAACAGAACTACCATTCAACTCAGCAAAGCCATAACTGGGTATATAACCAAAGGAATACAAATTGTTCTACCACAAAGACACACATATGCATTTGTTCACTGTAGCACTATTCACAATAGCAAAGATATGGATTCAACTGAAATGCCCATCAATTGTAAACTCGACAGAAAATGTGATACATATGCACCTTGGAATACTATGCAGCAATAAGAACAAATGAGATCATGTCCTTTGCAGGAATACGAATGGAGCTGGAAATCATTATCCTTAGCAAACTAATTCAGGAACAGAAAACCAAATAGTGCCTGTTCTCACTTACAAGTGAGAGCTAAATAGCTAAATAATGAGAATACATGAAAACAAAAAGGGTACCAAGAGACACTGGGTCCTACTTGAGGGTGGAGTGTGGGAAGAGGGAGAGGATCAGAAAAAATATCTATGAGGTACCATGCTTGGTACCTGTGTGATGAAATCATCTGTATATACATCAAATCTCCATAACATAAGTTACCTGTATAACAAATCTGCACGTCTACTCCTGAACCTAAAATAAAAGTTAAAAGAAAAGAAATGAGTAAGTAAATAAATAAATATTGAAGTCCTTAAAACCTTATTTTGAAAAAAGCACAGGCCACAGATCCTACTATAATTTGTGTTTCTTTTTCCCAGGCATGTTCTCAAACTTGGCAAAATAAATTTCTTAATTAATTGGGATCAGTCTCAGACACTTTTTGGTTTACAAGTTCATAATTTTTTAACTAGTGTTTTTTTGTTTGTGGTTTGTTTTTTGCTATGCAGATGTTGAAAGAATGATGTCATCTTTTTACTGGGATTGCTAAACCAGTGGTATCAATCTTGAACTGGTAAGGGTATCTGCCAAGCTGTTGAAAGAAATACATCTTCAAAATTGATTTTATTTTATTTTATTTATTATTATTATACTTTAAGTTCTAGGGTACATGTGCACAACGTGCAGGTTTGTTACATATATATACATGTGTCATGTTGGTTGCTGAACCCATTAACTCATCATTTATATTAGGTATATCTCCTAATGCTATCCCTGCCCCTTCCCCTGACCCCACGACAGTCCCTGGTGTGTGAGGTTCTCCACCCTGTGTCTACGTGTTCTCATTGTTCCAAAGAACTTAAACAAATTTACAAGAAAAAATCAAACAACCGCATCACAAAGTGGGCAAAGGATATGAACAGACACTTCTCAAAAGAAGACATTTATGCAGACAACAGACACATGAAAAAATGCTCGTCATCACTAGCCATCAGAGAAATGCAAATCAAAACCACAATGAGATACCATGTCACACCAGTTAGAATGGCGATCATTAAAAAGTCAGGAAACAACAGGTGCTGGAGAGTATGTGGAGAAATAGGAAAACTTTTACACTGTTGGTGGGACTGTAAACTAGTTCAACCATTGTGGAAGACAGTGTGGCAGTTCCTCGAGGATATAGAACCAGAAATGCCATTTGATCCAGCCATCCCATTACTGCGTATATACCCAAGGGATTATAAATCATGCTACTATAAAGACACATGCACACATATGTTTATTGCAGCACTATTAACAATAGCGAAGACTTGGAACCAACCCAGATGTCCACCAATGATAGACTGGGTTAAGAAAATGTGGCACATAGACACCAAGAAATACTATGCAGCCATAAAAAAGGATGAGTTCATGTGGTTTGTAGGGGCATGGATGAAGCTGGAAACCATCATTCTGAGCAAACTATTGCAAGGATAGGAAACCAAACACTGCATGTTCTTACTCATAGGTGGGAATTGAACAATGAGAACACTTGGACACAGGGTGGGGAACTTCACACACCAGGGCCTGTCATGGGGTTAGGGGAGAGGGGAGGGATAGCACTAGGAGATATACCTAATGTAAATGACGAGTTCATGGGTACAGCACACCAACATGCCACATGTATACATATGTAACAAACCTGCACATTGTGCACATGTACCCTAGAACTTAAAGTATAATAACAATAATAAAAACCTTTTTTAAAAAAATATAAAAGAAAAATAAAAAGAAGAACAAAAATAGGATTTGAATTTCCATGTTAGCATGTGAACTTCATTCCTGCATCTCTGTCTTAGCCTGGGTATTGTTTCTCCCTTCCTGAACCAATAAATGCTCCCAAGTGTGTTTTAAGTTGCTTTAAGTGAAGAAGAGAATTGGTGTTCTCCCTTGCAACTTTTGACCTATTATGAAGATAAATAATAGATGCTGACAAGATTGTGGGGAAAAGAGAACACTTGCACACTTCCAGCTAAAACACTCTTCTAGTTAGAGTACAAATATGGCTCAACCACTCCTAAGATTATGAGGCTTAAAAACAGAGATTACATGAGTGAATTTAGCCAGAAAATGAAGGCAGAGTTGCTAGAGGGGAATAAAGGATGTATATATGCCATGGAAGGGAGTCCCAAGACACACAGGAGAGGTAGAGAGAAAGGAAGTTGGGGAAGATAGAGCCGAGAAAGAGGTTGAGGAATGTTTTAGCTTCAAAGGTTTTAGAATACACCTCAGGTCAGGAAATAGTCTAATGCACACAACTTCGTCAACTCACCCAATTCATCATCTGATGGCTATGCTAGTTCATAAATACCCAGGAACCAAGGTCTCTGCCTGTTTGCTTGTAATTCTGACTGTTGCTCTCTGCTAGCCAGCCTCAGTGCTATCTTTGGTTTACTACTAAAATGCTTCTTCTTGGACAGGGGTAACAATCAGTCTTATTTAACATTACGATGCTACGCAAAACTCCAGAGCATGTATAAGCCTGATTTCTTAAGAAAGCACCACAAGGCTTATTTAAATCATATTAAAGAAGCCAAGAAACTAAAGATTCAGCAAAATGGGGATTATCATATTTTATACTCATTTAAGCATTCATAGGTTTCGGGAGGGGCTGAGTGAAGCATAGAAAGTCAGATACCTTGATACAAAGCCTGCTTCTGTCACAGAACATTGTGACATGTTTTTTTAAAGGTCTGTTTTGAAAACATGTCAGTTCTGAAGTTGATTTGTAAGTAGAGTCTTCATAGTAATTATCAGTTCAGAGATGCTTGGGCCAGAAAGCCCTGGAGTTGAAATCTGATCTTTGCTACCTTAGAGAACACCAATTTAATCCTACCAGGCTTATTTATTTATTTATTTAGTGCTAGTCATTGTGATAGCTTCTGAAGATACCATGGAACACAAATGATAGTCCACAGTGTCATAGAACTGCTAGTCTAACGGGAAGGAAGACAGGCAAGTAATAGTGACAATATGAGGAGGCACTAATGAGGAAGCTTAGGGAACTAGGTTAAGTTGTAGCAGGAAGCCTGACTAATCTAGGGGAAGAGAAGACTTTCCTTTCAAAATTGATGTTTAAGCCAAGACTGTAGGGACAACTAACACCAGCTAAGTAAAAGTGGCTCTAGAGAGTGTTTTACAGAGCAAGAAAAGTGTGTGTGAAGAATAAGAAGAGAAGGGGAGCACTGACCCTGGTGGAACCACAATATGTCCATTATGGTTTTCATGTGATGATGCAGCAAGAGGACATTGGGGGAAGATGGAGCTAGCTAGTAACTATCATAAGTAGGTACTAAAAATATTAAAACAGTTGATGTCTAGCATCACACCAGTGTTCTATGAGGAGAATCATATTCCAACTTCAAGGTTTTCTCACTCAGCAAGTCGTTATATGGTTACCAGGAGCCAGATTGTGGAAGGCCTTGTAAATTGTTTTAAGGAATTTGGATTTTGTGTTTGAAGTTTCTTTGAGATAGCTATGTATCCAACCACCCACATATCCATCTGCTTATTTAACAAGTACTTATTAAGCTTCTATTACATGACAGGCATTGAGGCAGGAATTAGCTTTAGATTAGAGAAAAAACTAGACACACTTCCTAACTGTGAAATTTATAGAGAACGTGGGGAAATGAACAATAAACAAGCAAACAAACAAATATGTCATATGACTTATTGGTACAATAAAGGGAACAACTTTCATATAATGATAGAAGATAATGGAAATTAACTCATGTACATAAGGGGGTGTGAATGGTTTCTCTAGGGAAATATAATTTATGATGATAAATGAAGGGTAAGAAGATAGAAGCCTTGTGAAGAAGATTATAGGCAAAAGGACACCTCTTTGAAGACCCAAAGGCAAAAAATATCTTTAGATGTTTAAGGAAATAAATACAGCTACTGTGATGTAGATGGAGAGGGAAAGAGTGGTTCAAGGTTAAGTTAAAGGTTTACCAGGTTAGACAGGGACTTTGTAGACAATATCAATGAGTTTGGATTTTATCTGAACAGCAAGAAGAAACCATTGAAAGTTTAAACAGAAAGTAGTGGCCAAGGTACTAAAACATTGAGTTCTGGTGAGGACCCTGTTCCTGGCTTGCAGGTGGATACCTTCTCACTGTGTTCTCACAAGGCCTTTTGTTGTGCATACAACGAGTGGGGTGGGGTGGGGGGGAGAGAGAGAGAGGTGTCTCCAGTGTCTCTTTCTCTTCTTATAAGATGATACCATGGTATCTTCAGGAGCTATCACAGGGGCTAGCAAAAAGTACCTGATTGGTGTTCTCTAAGATAGCAAAATCAGATTTCATTCCTATCAAGGTGAGGTTCATCCTTATGAGCCCCTTAACCATAACTATGTCCTAAAGGCACTATCTCCAAATACAGTTATACTGAGGATTAGGGCTTCAACATACACACACATTTGAAGGAAACAAAATTCGGTACACAACCAGACAATGGATCAAGTCTAGAAATGGAAAGACATAAGTATGCTAAGATCTTGACTGTGCCTTGAAATGTGTAGTGCTCATGCATTGAAGAGAAGTAGGTGAACTCAAAATATGTTTAGACATAGAAACAGTAGAACTTGCAGATTGTTTGGGTGTGGGAAGTGGTACCACTACTAAAGTGGGAAAGCTTTGGGAGGAAAGATTTGTAAGAAGGAAACAATGGCATGGTATCTTAATTTCTATATTTGGGAAATCTATGACCCACCAAACTGGAGATGTGTTTTGAAAATTAAGGGGCAGAGCGAGATGGCTGAATAGGAACAGCTCCAGTCTCCAACTCCCAGTGCGAGTGACACAGAAGACAGGTGATTTCTGCATTTTCAACTGAGATACTGGGTTCATCTCACTAGACAGTGTGGGACAGTTGGTACTGGTCAGCTGCTGCAGCCCGACCAGCAAGAGCTGAAGCAGGGTGAGGCATCGCCTCACCTGGGCAAGGGGGAAGGGAATCCCTTTTCCTAGCCAGGGGAACTGAGACACACAACATATGGAAAATCGGGTAACTCCCACCCCAATACTGCGCACTACCAAGGATCTTAGCAAACGAGCACACCAGGACATTATATTCCACACCTGGCCAGGAGGGTCCCAGCCCGCAGGCCTTCCCTCATTGCTAGCCACACCAGTCTGTGATCTGGCGGCATGGCAGCCTTAGCCCGAGGCTGGGGAGGGTGCCTACCATTGCTGAGGCTTAGAGTAAGATAAACAAAGTGGCTGGGAGCTCGAACTGGGTGGAGCTCACAGCATCAAGGGAGTCCTGCCTGTCTCTGTGGAGCTGCACCTCTGGGGACAGGGCACAGCTAAGCAACAACAACAGCAACAACAACAACAAGCAGCTCAAGCTCTGCAGGCCTTAAGCGACTCTGTCTGACAGCTTTGAAGAGAGCAGTGGATCTCCCAACACGGAGGTTGAGATCTGAGAAGGGAGGACAGACTGCCTGCTCAGGGGTGGTGCAACCCTGGTAGCCTAACTAGGAGACAACCCCACTGAGGCAGACCGACACCCACACCTCACCACGATTGGGGTACACCCCTGAGATGAAGCTTCCAAAGCAAGAGATCAGACAGGTACACTTATATTCAGCAATATTCTATCTTCTGTGCTGATACCCAGGCAAACAGGGTCTGGAGTGGACCTCCAAGCAATTTCCAACAGACCTGCAGCTGGGGTCTGACTGTTGGGAAAACCCAAACAGGAAGGACACCCACACCCAAAACCCCATCAGTGCGTCACCATCATCCAAAGACCAGAGGCAGATAAAACCACAAGATGGGGGAAAAGCAGGGCAGAAAAGCTGGAAATTCAAAAGTAGGCATGGCCCTGCAAGGAGCATGGCAGCTCATGGCCAGCAGCAGTCAAAGCTGGATGGAGAATGACTTTGTGAGGATGAGAGAAGAAGGCTCCAGTCCATCCAACTTCTCCAGGCTAGAATTAGAGTACAGCGCAAAGAAACTAAAATCTTGAAAAAAAGACCAGAAGAAGAGTCAATCGCTGAATAGTGTAGAGAAAGGCCATAAGCAGATTGACAGAGATGAAAACGTGTACGAAATGCATGACAAATGCAAGCTTCAGTAACCGACTCCATCAACTGGAAGAAAAGTATCATGATTGAGGATCGATGAATGAATAGAAAGCAGAAACCTAAAAGAAAAAGGAAAATGAACAAAAGCCTGCAAAGAAGTATGGGATTATGTAAAGACCAAATCTACATCTGATTAGAAGTGCCTGAAAGTGAGGGGAAAATGGAACCAAGTTGAAAACACTTCAGGGGATATCATCCAGGAGAACTGGCATAGTAGACAGGCCAACATTTAAAATCAGGAAATACGAAGGAAACGCCCTAAAGTCTCGAAAACTAACTCCAAGACACATAAATGCCAAGATTCACCAAAGAGTTGGAAATGAAGGAAAAAATCTTAGGGCGAAAAGCCAGAGAGAAAGGAGTCCGGGTTACCCACAAAGGGAAGCCATGGACTAACAGCAGATCTCTAGGCAGAAACTCCCAAGCCAGAAGAGAGTGGGGCCAATTCAACATTCTTAAAGAAAAGAATTTTAAGCCAAATTTCATATCAAGGCCAAACTAAAGTTTCATAAGTGAAGGAGAAATAAAATCCTTTACAGATAAGCAAATGCTTACAGATTTTGTCACCACCAGGCCTGCCTTACAAGAGATCCTGAAGGAAGCACTAAACATGGAAAGGAACAACCAGTACCAGCCATTGCAAAAACATGCCAAAATGTAAGACCATCGAGGCTAGGAAGAAACTGCATCAACTAACTTGAGCAAAATAACCAGTTAATATCATAATGGCAGGATCAAGTTCACACATAACAATATTAACCTTAAATGTAAACGGACTAAATGCTCCAATTAAAAGACACAGACTGACAAAATGGATAAAGAATCAAGACCCATCAGTTTTCTGTATTTAGGAGACCCATCTCACATGCAGAGACATACATAGACTCAAAATAAAGGGATGGAGGAAGATCTACCAAGCAAATGGAGAACAAAAAAAAGCAGGGGTTGCAATACTAGCCTCTGATAAAACAGACTTTAAACCATCAGAGATCAAGAGACAAAGAAGGCCATTACATAATGGTAAAAGGATGAATTCAACAGGAAGAGCTAACTATCCTAAATATATATGCATCCAATACAGGAGCACCCAGATTCATAAAGCAAGTCCTTAGAGACTTACAAAGAGACTTAGACTCCCATACAATAATAATGGGAGACTTCAACACCCCACTGTCAACATTAGACAGATCAATGAGACAGAAAGTTAACAAGGATATCCAGGAATTGAACTCATCTCTGCAGCAAGCAGACCTAATAGACATCTACAGAACTCTCCACCCCAAATCAACAGAATATACATTCTACTTAGCACCACATCACACTTATTCCAAAATTGACCACATAATTGGAAGTAAAGCACTCCTCAGCAAAAGTACAAGAACAGAAATTATAACAAACTGTCTCTCAGACCACAGTGCAATCAAACTAGAACTCACGACTAAGAAACTCAATCAAAACCGCTCAGTTACATGGAAACTGAACAACCTGATCCTGAATGACTACTGGGTACATAACGAAATGAAGGCAGAAATAAAGATGTTCTTTGAAACCAATGAGAACAAAGATACAACATACCAAAATCTCTAGGACACATTAAAAGCAGTGTGTAGAGGGAAATTTATAGCACTAAATGCCCACAAGAGAAAGCAGGAAAGATCTAACATTGACACTCTAACATCACAATTAAAAGAACTAGAGAAGCAAGAGCAAACACATTCAAGAGCTAGCAGGAGGCAAGAAATAACTAAGATCAGAGCAGAACTGAAGGAGATAGAGACACAAAAAACCCTCCAAAAAATCAATGAATCCACAAGTTGGTTTTTTGAAAAGATCAACAAAATTGAAAGACCGCTAGCAAGACTAATAAAGAAGAAAAGAGAGAAGAATCAAATAGATGCAATAAAAAACGATAAAGAGGATATCACCACCGACCCCACAGAAATACAAACTACCATCAGAGAATACTATAAACACCTCTATGCAAATAAACTGGAAAATCTAGAAGAAATGGATAATTTCCTGGACACTTACACTCTCCCAAAGACCCCAAGCCAGGAAGAAGCTGAATTCCTGAATAAGACAAATAGCAGGCTCTAGAGAGTGAGGCCAATAGTGTAGCCTACCAACCAAAAAGTCCAGGACCAGGTGGATTCACAGCTGAATTCTACAGAGTACAAGAGGAGCTGGTACATTTCAGCTGGAAACTGTTCAATCAGCAATAAGGAGAATCCTCCACTCATTGTATGAGGCCAACATCATCCTGATGATACCAAAGCCTAGCAGAACACAACAAAAAAGAGAAAATAGACCAATATCCCTGATGAACATCGATGCAAAAATCCTCAGGAATATACTGGCAAACCAGATCCAGCAGTACATCAAAACGCTTATCCACCATGATCAAGTGGGCTTCATCCCTGGGATGCAAGGCTTGTTCAACATACGCAAATCAATAAACGTAATCCAGCATATAAACAGAAACAAAGACAAAAACCACATGATTATCTCAATAGATGCAGAAAAGGCCTTTGACAAAATTCAACAGCCCTTCATGCTAAAAACGCTCAATAAATTCGGTATTGATGGAACGTACCTCAAAATCATAAGAGCTATTTATGACAAACCCACAGCCAATAACATACTGAATGGGCAAAAACTGGAAGCATTCCCTTTGAAAACTGGCACAAGACAGGGATGCCCTCTCTCACCACTTCTATTCAACATAGTGTTGGAAGTTCTGGCTAGAGCAATTAGGCAAGAGAAAGAAATAAAGGGTATTCAGTTAGGAAAAGAATAAGTCAAATTGTCCCTGTTTGCAGATGACATGATTGTATATTTAGAAAATCCCATTGTCTCAGCCCAAAATCTCCTTAAGCTGATAAGAAACTTCAGCAAAGTCTCAGAATACAAAATTAATGTGCAAAAATCACAAGCATTCTTGTACACCAGTAACAGACAAACAGAAGAGCCAAATCATGAATGAACTTTCATTCACAATTGCTTCAAAGAGAATGAAATACCTAGGAATCCAACTTACAAGGGATGTAAAGGACCTCTACAAGGAGAACTACAAACCACTGCTCAGTGAAATAAAAGAGGACACAATCAAATGGAAGAACATACCATGCTCATGAATAGGAACAATCAATATTGGGAAAATGGTCATACTGCCCAAGGTAATTTATAGATTCAATGCCATCCCCATCAAGCTACCAATGAGTTTCTTCTCACAGAATTGAAAACTGCTTTAAAGTTCATATGGTACCAAAAAAGAGCCTACTGCCAAGAGAATCCTAAGTCAAAGAGCTGAGGCATCACGCTACCTGACTCCAAAGTATACTACAAGGCTAAGGTGCAATCCCAAACAGCATGGTACTGGTTCCAAAACAGAGATATATAGACTAATGGAACAGGTGAACAGAGTCCCTTGGGAAATAATACCACACATCTACAGCCATCTGATCTTTGACAAACCTCAGAAAACAAGAAATGGGGAAAGGATTCCTATTTAATAAATAGTGCTGGGAAAAATTGGCTACTACAAGCAGAAAGCTGTTCCGATCCTCTCCTTTACTCCTATATGAAAATTAATTCAAGATGGATTAGAGACTCTAATACCATAAAACCCTGAAGAAAACCCAGGGCACACTATATCTCAGGATTACAGGCATGGGCAAGGACTTTAAGGTTCAAAACACCAAAAAGCAACTGCAACAAAAGCCAAAATTGATACAAATGGGATCTAATTAACCAAAGAGCCTTCTGCACAGCAAAAGAAACTGCTACCATCAGAGCGCGAATAAGGGCAACCTACAGAGAATGAGAGAAAATTTTAACTTCCCCATCTGACAAAGGGCTAACATCCAGAACCTAAGCAAAGAACTCCAAAAACAAATTTACAAGAAAAAAAAACAACAACCCCACTCTCAAAAAGTGGCAAACAATATGACAAGGACAGTTTCAAAAGAAGATATCCATAGCCAACAGACACATGAAAAAATGCCTATCATCACCGATCATCAGGGAAATGCAAATCAAAACCATTAATGAAATACCATCTCACACCTGCTAGGAATGGCAATCA
This sequence comes from Papio anubis, assembly GCF_008728515.1. NCBI lineage: Eukaryota > Metazoa > Chordata > Mammalia > Primates > Cercopithecidae > Papio > Papio anubis. Next base: position 72,397 of record NW_022163586.1, on the reverse strand, counting down.
TTAAAAAGTTAGGAAACAAATATGGGTGCTGGAGAGAGGATGTGGAGAAATAGGAACACTTTTACACTGCTGGTGGGATTGTAAAACTAGTTCAACCATTATGGAAATGTGTACATGATTCCTCAAGGATCTATAGAACTAGAAGTACCATATGACCCAGCCATCCCATTACTGGGTATACTCCAAATGATTATAACCGCTGCTATAAAGACACATGCACACGATGTTTATTGTGGCACTATTCATGATAGCAATGACTTGAAGCAACCTAAATGTCCATCAGTGACAGAGTGGATTAAGAAAATATGGTATATATACACTATGGAATACTATTGTTTCATAAAAAGGATGAGTTTGCGTCCTTTAGACATGGATGCAGCTGGAAACCATCATTCCTTGCTACAAACTACCGGAAGCAACAGAAAAACCAACTACATGCTCTACTCATAGGTGAAACTGAACAATTCAGATCACTTGGACTCGAAGGGGAACATCATACACCCAAATGCACTGGCGGGAAGGCGGAGGAGGGAGGATCGCACTGCGTGACTTACATACCTTATGCAAATGACGAGCTGATGGTGCCGGACGACTTGATGTGCCGGGCAGCACACCAACATGGCAGAGAGCTATATATGCACAAACCTGCATGTTATAATATGCAATTCTAGAACTTAAAGTATAATAGAAAAAAAAAAAGAAAGAAAGAAAAATTGAATGTAATAATCTGGAACTCAGAATATAGAATCCAGAGAAAAGTGAAAATTTTGGAAATCATTGGCATCAATGCAGAATGAAGCATCACCAAGAGAGACTATAGAGGAGTGGAGCAGAACATCCACAGACATTAACACTTAGAGGAGGGAAAGAAAAGTCATCTAAAAATAAATTAAGATGGTGTATATGTATCATATTTTCTTTTTCCAATCTGCTGTTGATTGGCAACTGGGTTAATTTTACGTCTTTGACACTGTGAATAGTGTTGTGATGAACACACGAGTGCATATGTCCTTTTGGTAGAACAATTTATTTTCCTTTGGGTATATTCCCAGTAACACGATGCTGGGTTGAGTGGTAGTTCAACTCTTAGTTCTTTGAGAAATCTTCAAATGGTTCTCCACGGTGGCTGGACCAGTTTATATTCCCAGCAACAGTGTATAAATTTCCTCTTTTCTCCGCAGTCTTGCCAACATCTGTTGTTATTATTATTATTATTTTACTTTTTAACAGAAGCTACTCTGACTGGTATGGGATGGTATCTCATTGTGGTTTTGATTTGCATTTCCTGATGGTTAGTGATAATTAGCATTTTTCATATGTTTATTGGCCTCTTTTATGTCTTCTTTTGAGAAGTGTTTGTTCATGTCCTTTGTCCATTTTTTAATGGAGTTATTTCTTTTTTTTCTTGTTGATTTAAGTTCCTTATAAATTCCAGATATTAGACCTTTGTCAGATGGATAGTTTGTGAATATTTTCTCCTGTTATATAGGTTTTCTGTGTACTGCTTTGATGTTTTCTCTTGCTGTGTAGAAGCTCTTCAGCTTAATTAGGTCTCACTTATTTTTTTGTTTTTATTGCCGTTGCTATTGAGGAATGATGGAATACTATGCAGCCATAAAAAAGAATGAAATCATGTCCTCTGCAGCATTATGGATGCAGCTAGAGGCTAGTTTCTTAAGTGAACTAATGCAGAAACAGAAAACCAAATACTGTATGTTCTTACGTATAAGTGGGAGCTAAACATTGGGAACACATGGACACAAAAATATGAAGAATAGACACTGGGGACTATTAGAGCATGAAGACAGGAAGTGGGGCAAGGGCTGAAAAACAAACTATTGGATACTATGATTACTAACTGGATGATGGATTCAGTCATATCTCAAACCTCAGCATCACACAATATACCCATGTAACAAACCCACATATGTGGCCCCTGGTTCCAAACTAAAAGTTGAAAAAATAAAATAAAAATTTAAGAACAAAACTATAAATACATAATTTTTTTAAAAAAATAAGAAAGACAGAACAGCAGGAATAAAACCAGGAAAATGTGTTGCCAGAAGCGGAGGGAGTTTCTAAAAATGAATATCTGTGTTGAGGTCCCCAAGCCCACTGCAAGGTTCAGTGATTCTCTAGGAAGCCTCACAGGACTCAACATAAATTGTGCTTACAACTATGATTAATTATATGATAGGAAAGAATATAAAGCAAAATCAGCAAAATTAAAGGCAAATGGATAAATTCCAGAGGAAAGCAGGCGCAAGCTTCCCAGGATCCTCTCCCAGGGGAGTTGCAGAGAACACAGGTAATTTCCCCCAGCATCAAGCTGTGACAACAAATACGAAATGTTGCCAACCTAGAGAGCTTGTACGACAGTCAGTGCTGAGAGTTTTTACTGGGGGTTTATCATACAGGCAACCAATTCCTGGCATGTATGAAAATTCCAGACTCCCTGAAGGAAATCAGGTGATCAGTATAAATCGTATTGTGTGCATAGGCAGTTTAGGTACTGTTAGCTACTCTTAAAGAAAAAAATAAAATAATTAAAAAACCAGCTTTACTGAGGCATAATTGACATACAAAAATCTGCACACATTGATTGTATATGTTTGGACATATGCATATACCTGTGAAACCATCACAACAATCAAAGTAAAAGACTTATCTATCACCACCAAAAATTTTCTTGTGTCCCTTGTGAATTTGTTTGTTTCTGTGATAAGAATACTTAATATGAAATCTGCCCTCTAAACAAATATTTAAATGCATAATACAATATTGTTGACTATAAGCACTATGCTGCACAACAGATCTCTAGAGCTAATTCTTCTTGCATGATTGTAATTTCCTACCAACTGAGAAGCAATTCCCTATTTTCTCCTCCCCCCATTCCCTGGTAATCACTGTTCTTTTCACTGTTTCTAGGAGTTTGGCTATTTAGGGTGCCTCATGTAAGTGGAATAATGCAGTGTCCAGCCGTGCCTGGCTTATTTCATTCAGCATAATGTCCCCCAGGTTCATCCATGTTGCTTGAAATGGCAGGATTTCTCTCTTGTTTAAGGCTGAATAATATTCCATTGTACTTATATATCACAATGTCTTTTACCCACTCATCTGTCTGTAAACTTTCAGGTTGCTTCCAATCTTGGCTATTATGAATAATGCTGCAATAAACATGGGAGTACAGATATCTCTTCACAATCCTGATTTCAATAATTACTTCTGGGAATGCTGGGAATTCTGCTCAAATTAAGATTCTCAGATGCCGGCCAAGGGCAACCTTGTAAGCAGGACTTTCTAAGGATAAGTGGTCAGGTCTACTTTGTATATTTTCTATGCAGCACCAAAGTGTCAGATGCTGTTTGGGAGGATTAAAGCTAAAGAGAATCAAAGACTGTCATTGAATTAAGTGATAAGGAAGTTATTCATGACAGTACAAAAGCAGTTTTCATACAGGGCAGAGTAAGGCAATTTTCCAAGGGTTGAGGCATAATAAAGGGAGAGAATAAATAATAAAGACAGAAGAGAGTCAGTGTAGACAACTCTTTCAAGAAGACTTGTTATGAAGGTAGGAACAGGGAATGTAGTAGCTAGAAGTAAAAGTGGAGTAAAAGGTGTAATTTTTGTTTTTGTTTTTTAATGCAGAAGTCTGGAACATATTGAAAATCTGGGATGCACAAGTTGGTAGAGAAAGAGGTTGAAGGCAACAGGCAGAAAGAAGACAATCAAATGGATGAGGGTTCTGAAGAGTCAGAGGGAAGGTTGGCTTTAGACTGAGGAAGGGACTTTTCTTTCATTTTGATGGGAGGCCAGGCAGAATGGATAGATTCAAGGGCACAGAAATCTGAGGTTTTCATAGCAAGAAGTTGAAATGATTTTTTTCTGGTAGAATTTGTTTCCTTAAAGATATAGGAAGTTAGATTTCTACTGTGAGATCTATGAAGATCTATGGATGTGAGTGTTTGAGGATTAACTAAAATGAGAGAGAGTGGAGTAAAGAAACACAGTAGGACTGACAGTCTGCTTAATGTTGGTGACCACAAATTTATAACTGCGATAAATGGCTAATTGGGTGCTTTCTTCACAGACAGTTCAGTAGGAGAAGGTTGATGTTGAATGTAGTCAGAGGCACACTGTGGTTCAGCTTAGGAAACCATGTGAATATGATGTGGCCTTGAGGAAGCCCTGAAGAGGGCAAAGGTGGGCAGTAGGGGATACATTAAAAAAATTTATTTTGACTTGGCTTTCCTGTCTTGTGTCTCAGGATAGACCTAGAAATTTGATTCTGTTCAACCAGTGTTTATTGAACACTTTATATTGTGCCATACACATGTTCTAGATAATAGAGATAGGAACATAGAGAAAGATTATTTTACATAGTAAAATAACCAAAAGTGTCATTTGCCACAGTATAAAAGAGGTAATTAAAAGAACAAAAGTAAAGGTGATTAAAATAATTTCTTATCTGCTCTCCCACAGGTAAATCAATGCTTTATATTATCTGAAGTTAGCATGATACTTTTCCTATATTTTTCTTGTGACAATATACAAAATATCATGGCATTATATAATTCATGATTTATTTTGAACTTCTCTTTCTTCATTATAATGCATTTTGCTAATTAATTATTTTCTTACGCTACAGCCATTCAAGTTTTACTTACTGGGTTTGTTGTTAAAGATGGTGCACATTATAGAAGCAATGCTGGGAGTTGCAATTTCCTCTATTTTAATAAACCAAGGCTTTAACGAGGTGTCTGGTTGATCCATAGCCCAGAATTTAGAAGAGAAATCAAGCCTTCATTGGAAAATAAGGATCTAGACTTTGCTAAAAATGCCACAATACTTTGGCAGTCTGGACTGACAAGAGAATGAAAGTTATTTTTAACATTCATTTTATGATGTTATTCTTGAATATGTAGGCATATTCTGATGAAAGCATTTCCATTTTGAACTTAGAGAAACTGTTGAGTGTTAAAATAAATTGACAAAGTACTGTAGCATTTCATTTTTATTTCTTATTTAACTCAGCAACCCTAAAAAGGGAAAAATTCTAGAATCCGATGTGCAAAACTTCATATGGAATAAATAAATACATCAACAATGACACTGTGTTTATCCATTTTGCTGACATCATATGAAGTATACTATCACAGATTTATCAAGCTGTATTTAACAAATATGTTCCCAAATATATAGTTGCTGCAATAAAATATTTATCTTATGTATACAAAGAACTATGCTAACATCCATGAAAGATGCAAATGAACTGTAGTCTCTGCCTCCTGGATTATAGAGTCTTACTGTAGAAAAAAGTAATGTATCACACAGTTTGAGAGGTGTCTAAGACAACATCAATAATACCCTAAGTATGTGGCAAAGAAAAGTTTGAGTAGAGTGCGATTACTCTGAACTGTGGGATCCAGTTACTATTTCAAGAAGCAGCATCTCCAGGATAAAGTTTCAGGGTAAACTTTGCCATGATTGAGCTATTTCCAGTTCTGGCTTAATCCTTTCTCACTCTCTCACATGAACATGCTAGACTTAATGCTACTTAATGCACTAAGGATATTTAATGCTACTCCAAAACCTCATCTGGGTTTGATGCCTACATGATTTGTACTTACAACTTCCTCTGCCTGGAAAGTCACACCCAATTCTTCAACCTGCTTTTATGACTAATTTCTAGCCTTTCAGTAGCAACTAAAAGATCTCTCACTCAGGGGTGCCTCTCAGACCTGGTTTGGCTGGGTTAGGAAACCCCTTCTCTGTGTTGTTAAAATATCTTCACTTACTTCTGCCCTTCAGGTTGCCTCCTCACTGATAGGCTGCAAACTCTTTGAAGGCAATATATTCCTGGTAACCATGAGTATACTGTACAAATAGGGGTCATGATCAGCTCCTAGAATAATGCCTGGTACATAATGGTCTCTCTAAAAATTATCCCATGGTTGAATGAAAGAGAACATTTGATATGGAGAATGCTCTAGTTAAATGGGACATCAACTTTCAATTGTTCCAGAAAAAATGTATCAAAGGCATAATGGTTAACAACACTATGACTTCCTCTATGACCTGTGAGGAGATAAATCTGATTGCAATAAAAGAATAAAACTCGGCTCTGGACAAAACGAGTCCCATAAATTGTGAAAATACTCTACACCACAGAATTTTGTGGGTATATATCTATCACGTGCCCATCATTTCTGTTACTTTATTTAATCTGCAAACAACTTTGCCAAATATCTTGTTATGATAACTTCTAGACACTTTATAATTTAAAATTGTCTAAATTCTATTATCTACTTGCTCTAATTTGATCAATATTTTATTATAAAAACAACATATGCACATAATGAGCCATTGCCATTTCCAGTTAGCTCATAGGTAGCCTCTTTTAACTACCTGTGTTTTTCAGTTTCTGATGATTAATAATATCTTAGTAATATCAATATGACTTCATTGCTTGACTTACCAACTTAGGATAGTTTTCTTTTATTTAAGCTATTAATGACTAAAAATTCAGCTTACTTATTCTGCCATCTGCCAAATATTTCCCCTCATTCTGAATTTCAAGAGTTATACTATCATTTTAGTTATGCTGCAGGTTTTAAAACACAATGTAAATAAAGTATGTGGGCCTGCATATTTGTTCCATCAGCTTGAAACCTAAAAAAGACAAGGCAATGTACTTCCCCTACACTAATCTACTCCATTTACCACTATCGTACCTACTGTACTATTACTGAAGTATCAAGACTTGCACAATTTTCCTTCCGATAAAACTGTAATTCATTCAAGTATGTTAATAGTTTGAGATTCTACATATCTAAATGCCAATAAATAGCATTAATAATATTTGGATTATCCAAATACTACTTTTTACAAGAACAAAGGAGTATGGTCAAAACCATGAAAAGAAACCCATAGAAAGAAATATAATTCAACATCACGTAAGATATACTAATGAGAAGAGAATCAGCCAGCATCAATCAAAATAATTCTCTTTTAAAATTTTCTATCATTCGAACATGACGTATTTTGCTTTGCTTTTTTGAGCATCACCTTCATGGATAGCTCTTTGTTTTTTGGAGGATTCATTCATATCTCAATGCTTCTTTTGTGATGCAACTGATATCTTCCAGCTTTTAAGTCATAAAATTTGACAAATAATGTCACTTTGATCTTTCCGTCATTCTTCTTTATGCACTCTTTCCCTCTTCCAGCAGAAGAGCCATGTCCCAGAAAAGGACCTGGATCCTAGGGTGAAGACAATGTAGAAGAAAGCTACAGTCAGCCCACTGTGGGCATGTGACTTAAACATATGGGGCCATTTGCTACCTTAACAGTTCTTACTCTGTTCTGATACAGGCTTGACATGTATGGTTGAGAATTTTTTATATATAATTTTGAATTACTGTTCTAGCATCCAGTGCTTTTGAAGAAAGATTTGATACCAATTTAACTATAATTTCTCTGCTAATTGATTGATATATTTTATCATATTCTTTCAGAAAAGTTTTAGAATCTTTAATCATTGGTGTCTTGAACTCTTCTAAGGATTGTCTAAGTGTCAACTTTGTTTCATTCATACTTCAATTAAACATTTGTCTCTCTAGTTCTAATAAATTTCTTTTCTACCTCCCTTAATTTTTCCCTCTATGTTCCCTAGTCTTAATTGAAGTCTTCTAGCTTTTAAGCCATAATATTGAAATTTTTATTAGAAACAGATCTTGCTAATTTTATATTTTGAATTTCTGTCCTGTAGTTTTAACTGTTAATTTAATTGGAAATTAAATTAATTGCAGTTTAAACAAATTGTCCCAGTCATAATGTAACATCCTATTGGCTTTAGGTTATATGTGATTTCCTCAATTCATTTCTCATTTTTTCTTTTTGTTTTATTAATGACATTTCTAGTGTAAGTACTACGATCTTTTTTCCTGGAAGTCTTTTTGCAATGAAGATAAATGTCTTTTCAATTCTCTTTGAAAATAAAAATTGAAATTAAAAATATTACTTTAACTTTGCTGAATTGTATCTGCTTTCCTCTTGATCAGTTGATTTGTGTGTTCATTTTGGTACTTCTGTATCAAGTCATTTGTTTTCCTCAAATGCTTAGTTGTCTTTAATTTTCTATCATATTTATGAGTAAATGGTGAGGTGGATGATCATAGATAATTAGAGACCTGTTCTAAGCTTCTGACAAGTCTAGTACCTATTTTTGTTGTTGTTGTTGTTAAAACAATCAAAACATCCTTCTTGTAATTGAAGGACTGACAGCGATGACTGTAAGTCCTGGGTGTCGGGACAAGGTGAGCTGGCTTTCAGGTTTCCTATTAGGGTACACAGATGGGGGTGTAGGTAGCAAACTGTCCTTCTCCTCTGCTGAAAGAAATACGTTTTCCTCTTAAGATACATACCGCCTTAGGAATCCTAACCTTACATGAATAGGTTGTTCAAACTCAATGGAAAACTCTTTTTCTAGTTTTAGCTACAGAGGCAACCCTACTGCTCTCTGATTTTTGGTATATGTAGGTTTGCTTAAATTTAAAAGGATCAATTGACTTAGTATTCATATAGACAGTTTTAAAATTATTTATTCAGATTATTACTCTACAACCCTCTGTACCTTCCCTGCCTAATGATTCTGAGCCTGGGTTTTGCCAGGGTTTTGCCATTCTTTCCAGGGTTTTGCCAGGAAGCTCAGCTTCTACTTTTTTATTTTTTTTTTGAGACTGGTCATCCAGGCTGGAGTGGAGTGGTATGATCTCAGCTCACTGCAGCCTCAACCTCCCAGGCTCAATGGATCCTCCCACCTTAGCCTCCCAAGTAGCTGGGACTACAGACACATGCCACCATGCCCAGGTAATTTCTTGCATTTTTTTGTAGAGACAGGGTTTCATCATGTTGCCCAGACTCATATACGGTTCCAGGGCTCAAGCAATCTTCCCACCTCAGCCTCCCAAAATGTAGCTTCAATGTAGCCTTCTTTGGGCCTTTTCTTTCTATTATGACTTGCATGTTAATGTGGTCCCATTCACTTTCCAAAATGTCCTATTTTCTGAGATGCTTGGCCTATTCTTAGTATTATTAAGGATGTATTTCATTTTGTACCTTCTTACTAGAATCTCAAACATATTTTGGCATGTGTGTGTCTCAATCTCCCATCATGAACAGGAAGCTACCAAATTTATTTTCCCAAACATTGGGGAAAGCTATGCATTTATTCATTGCTGGATAAAAAAATTAAATTGTACTAAGAAATTTAGGCAAAAATGATATAGAAAAGGGAGGAAGGAAGACTAACATTTGCTGATGACATTCTCCTAGCCAAGAATTGAATAAGAGACTTTTTTTTTTTTTTTTTTTTACTTTCATTATCTAATTTGATCTACACAGTAACCCTAAGTGGTGTCATTATCCAGTTTTTAAATGTATGTCAGGAAATTCTAATAAACCCAGGGAGCTCAAAGAGTTTAAATAAATTGTCCAAGTCGAGTCATAGGACTAATAAATTGTAGAACTGATCCTGGGCGTGTCTAGCTCTAAATCATCTGCTAGTTGCTTCATAGCGTGCTAAATGACTTTGAGTGGTTTAGACTCAATGCCGGAACATTGTTAGTTGTTTCTAAGTTATTACTGTTGTTGTTGTTTTTAAACAGGAAAATAACACATGAAATATTAGATTTTATTTGCAATCTTCAAACTCAGAGAAATTCTATATAAAGGGAAAATGTATTTTAAAGTACATTTTCAGACTAGCATAAACAGTAGAATCCCTTTCACTGAAATTCAACCAGTGACACATATTTTCCCTCCCCATAATTGGATTATGCATAGATAGTAACAAACATGTATGTGTTAGTGTTCTTTAATGACAAATCAAGGCTAAAACAAGAGATGCTGTGATCTGGTGTCCATAGACTATGAGACAGAGACAGTAAAGTGGGTAAATGTAGTTCAGGCTTCCCCCAAAATAGTCTACATGCCAAAACAAGGTGACAAAGGCTAGCTCAAGTGTCATGGTCTTCATTCAGTCAAGAAATGCTGTGTTTCTTTCTTCCCCAGTGAATTAGGTATATATGACACTCTCAGTGTATGTGGATCTATCAGTCTATCTTCATCCTATATGATTCTTCCCATAAGCAATGGGAGCTGAAAAATAGCAAAAAGCAGTAGAAACAAAGAAGCAAACAAACCCTTTCTGTTAGATGGTTTGTGAGGCAGAATAACATTAGGTTTTTCATAGAAAAAAATATACTGACCACATTACTGGTCAACTTATTATTAAAGACTTCTCACAAACAAAAACAAATCTTTGCTATTTTGATATGGCTGAGTTAAAATCTACCATATTGCTGGGTTTTTTTCATTCATTCAATCTATTCTTGCTTAATTTTCCCCATTTGTTTGAAGAATACATGTTTATTCTAGTTTATCTCCTTTATTGACTTATTAGTTATGCACCTCTGTTTTGTTTTTAGTGGTTGCTCTATTTTTTGTCCAATAAAACCTTATATGATTATGAAAATGTTCTATTATCTGCACTGCCCAACAGTATTCTCTAGTTACATATGACTATTGTGTCTTTGAAAAGTAGATTTAAATTTAATATCAAATAGATACATACAGCTATCAAATGCTGTACCATGAAGCTTAAGGGATTACTATGTATAGTTTTAACTTATCCAGGTTTACCTTCAAATAATATTACTTTACCTACCTGGTGATGTGTGCCTGTAGTTCCAGCTACTCGGGGGGATTCTAATTCCAGCTGAGGCAGGAGGATTGCCTGAGTCCAAGAATTTGAGACTGCAGTGAGCTATGATCATATCACTGCACTCCAGTCTTGATGGCAAAGTGAGACCCTGTCTCTAATAAGAAAGAAAAGAAATTACTTTACCTAGAGTATAAGAATCTTATATCTATGCTGTAAGTTTAAGACTAGACTAGTCTAGTTCAATTGTCATTATGCATTTTATTTCATAAGCCCTATTGTCATAAGCCCCCATTATACATTGCTATCATTTTTGGTTTAAGCAATCATATTTTAAAGATACTTTTAAATAAAAAGAAGTATCTTATATGTTCCCACATATTTAACTTTTTAAGAGTTCTTCATTTTTTTGTAAATTTCTACCCATCTAAAGGACTTCTTTCTTTGTTCTTTTAGTGAAGATCTGCAGATAATGAATTGCCTCCCTCCGCTTTGTATGTCTTAAAAAGTGTTTATTTCACTTTCGTTTTAAAAGTTGTTTCGGCTCGGCGCAGTGGCTCAAGCCCCTAATCCCAGCACTTTGGGAGGCCTTGACGGGCAGGTCACGAGGTCAGGAAATCCAGACCATCCTGGCTAACAAAGTGAAACCCCGTCTCTGCTAAAAATACAAAAAAGTTAGCCAGGCGTGGTGGCGGGCGCCTGTAGTCCGGCTACTCGGGAGGCTGAGGCAGGAGAACGGCGTGAACCCAGGAGATGGAGCTTGCAGTGAGCCGAGATTGCACCACTGCACTCCAGCCTGGGAGACAGAGCAAGACTCCATCTAAAAATAAAATAAAATAATAATAGTAAAAAAGGTCTTTCTACTGTGTATAGAATTCTAGGTTGACACTTTTCATTCAACATTTTAAAGATGTTGCTCTACTCTTTTCTGGTTTGCATTATTTCTGACAAAATGCCTGCTGTCACCTACCTTTTTTCATTTGTACAAATGGTCTTTTTTTCCTGACTGCTTTTAAGATTTTTCTCTTTATCACTGAGTTTCAGCAATTTGATTACGATGTGCCTTGCTGTGTCTTCCTTCAGTTTCTTGTGTTTGAGGTTGGTTGAGCTTTTCACATTTGTGGGGTTATAGTTTTCATTAAATTTTTAAAAATTGAACAGTATTTCTTCAAATATCTTTCTGTCTCTACCCTATTATTGTTTCTCTCCTTCAGGGATTCTAATTATAGATCTATCAGGGACTTGATATTGTATTGTCCCACAGCATGTTCACTTTAAAAAAAATCTTTTGTTCCCTGCATGTTTAGTAAGTTTATCAATTTTTTTTAGGCAGGGTCTAAAATGTTGCTAATATGATACAGGGTGTTTGTTTGTTTGTTTGTTTGTTTTTTGTCTTAGCTGCTACATTTTTCATCCCTAGAAGTTAAATTTTGGTCTTTCTTTTATAAATTGTATTTCTCTCTTTGACATATTTATGCTTTCCTTCATGTTAATGAGCATACAGAAGACATTTTTAATAGGTATGCAATGTTCTTTTTAGATGAATTCTATCATCCATGCTGTTTTCTGTATCTGTGTCTATTGAATAATCTTTCTCCTCATTATGGGTCATATTTTCCTGCTTCTTTTGTACCTAGTAATTTTGTGTCGGATACCAGACATTGTGGATTTTGTATTGGGTGCTGAATATTTTTTAACTTCTTTAAATACTTGAGAGGTTTTTCTTTTCCCCTCGATGCAGTTAAGTCACTTGTTTTATCCTTTTGAGGCTTGTTTTTTAAAATGTGTTAGTTTGGGATAGAGCACCCTTTATTCTAGGGCTAACTTATTCTGCTTCTAAGGTAGGACCCTTTTAAAGACTTCAGTTGATGCATATTGTTAAGATATATTTTCATTCTGGCTGGTGAAAGCAGTAATTATTCCTGGCCCTGTGTAAGCTCTGAATATTATTTTTACTGTCTTTTTCTGATGGTTCTTTGCTTAGTCTTGGTAGTTTGTTCACATGCATGCAGTGATCAGTACACAGCTAAAGGCTTAAAGAAACCCTCTGAAGATCTTTGGAACCCACCTTCTCTTGAGGATCTTTTATCCCTGGTATTCTGCTCATAAATTTGAGTTGCTTTGGCCTTCCTGAACTCCAACTTTGTCTCCTCAACTCAAGAAAACTTTAAGCTCCAGTTTGGTTACTCCTATGTGATGGTTAATTTTTTGTGTTAACTTATCTGGAGAAAGGGATATCCAGATGGCTGTTAAACATTATGTATTAGTCCATTCTCATGCTGCTAACAAAGACATGCCTGAGGCTGGGTAATTTATACAGGAAAGAGATTTAATTGATTCAGTTCAGCATGGCTGGGGAGGCCTCAGGAAACTTAATAATCTTGGCAGAAAGGGAAACAAACATGTCCTTATTCACATGGCAATAGGAAGGAAAGAATGAGAGCTGAGTGAAGGGGGAAGCCCCTCATAAGACCATCAGATCTTGTGAGAACTTATTCACTATCATGAGAATAGTGTGGGGGAGCCACCCCATGATTCCATTACCTCCCACAGGGTCCCTCCTACCTCACTTGGAAATAATGGGAACTACAATTCAAGATGAGATTTATGTGGAAACAGAGAAAACCATATCACATTATTTCCAGGTGTGTCTGAGAAGTTGTTTCCAGAAGACATTAACATTTGAATTGGTCACCTGAGTAAAGATCACCCTTACTAACATGGATCAACATCTTTCAATCCACTGAGAGCCCAACACAGCAAAAAGTGGAGGAGAGCAGATTCACTCTCTCTTCTTGAGCTGGGACATCAATCTTTTCCTGACCTTAGATATCAGAGACCCTAGTTCTTAGGTCTTTAGCCTCCTATACCAACTCTTTAGACTTTATATCATCTCTTTAGATTATGACATCAAGATCCCCCTGATTACTAGGTCTCCAAATTTGGATTGTTTCCCAGCTTGCTGATGGCAGATGATGGAACTTCTCTGCCTCCATAATTACATGAGCCAATTTCCATAATAAATTAAACCAATCATCTTCTCTCTCCATCCCCATCTGCCTGTTCCTCTTCTCACCCTTTTCTCTCTTATATATAGATAGATAGATATAGATATAAATATCTTTTACCAGTTCTGTTCCTTTGGAGAACCCCGGCTAATATACCTTTACTACCATTTTGCCTAAAATCCTCTCCAGTCAATACCTCTCCAGTCAATAGGCTGTGGATGTCATTGGTCTCATCTTGCTTATTTTTGTTCTCTCAGTTGTCACTATTCCTTACTCTCTGCTGTACAATGTCTGAAAACCATTGCTTCACAAATTTTGTCTTGTTTCTTAGTTTAAGAAGGGGGATAAATTCAGTTCCTGTTACTCTTTTTTTTTTTTTTAATTGTACTTTAAGTTCTAGGGTACATGTGCACAATGTGCAGGTTTGTTATGTAGGTATACATGTGCCATGTTGGTGTGCTGCACCCATTAACTCGTCATTTACATTAGGTATTTCTCCTAATGCTATCCCTCCCCCGACCTCCACTCCATGACTGAGTGAAAATAGTCATCACTATTTTCATGACTGTGATTTTTACTTACCTCATGCCTGCTTGCATTTGGTAAAAAACAAACAAAAAACAATCCTAGCTGTTAGAATCTGTGTGTGGTTGGAATTCTTACACAAGAGCCAGGACCACGCCCTGTAGCCTTTCTGTCCAAACAACTTTACCTTACTGTTTTAGCCTAGCCCTCATGTCTGCGTGCGGTTGCTGCTGCTGCTTTAATACTTTTAGAGGCCCTCAAAATCACAAACTATGCTCAACTCACTTTCTGCAGTTCTCATAACTTCCAAAATCTATTTTCTTTCTCCCACCTGACTCATATACTTTCTGCTCCGCGGTTCCTTCGGCTATACTCACTCTTTGTTAAGTCTCCCACAATTACCATTGTTCCTGGCCCGGACTTCAATCCAGCCTCCCACATTATTCCTGATACCATATCTGAACCCCATGGCTGTATCTCTCTGATCCACCAGGCATTCACTCCATTTTTCCATATTTCCTTCTTTCCTGTTTCTCACCTTGAACACACTTGGTTTATTGATGGCAGTTCCACCAGGCCTAATCGCCACTCACCAGCAAAGGCAGACTATGCTATAATATCTTCCACACCTATCACTGAGGCTACCGCTCTGCCCCCTCCACTACCTCTTAACAAGCCAAACTCATTGCCTTAACTTGAGCCCTCACTCTTGCAAAAGGACTATGCGTCAATATTTATACTGACTCCTTTTTCAGACTCAGCTCGCCTGCACCCAGGTGAAATAAACAGCCTTGTTGTTCACACAAAGCCTGATTGGTGGTCTCTTCACGCAGACACGTGAGACAGTATGGATATAGGCAGCTTTTCTTTTTACTCATTTCTAGTTTAGTCCACAATAAATCAATCCAATAATCATAAATTTAAAAATGAGATTTATTTTAAAGGTACCATGCATTTTGGGAGAGAAAAAGGGTAAACCTTGGAGGATATATGGCTTATGTCTAATATCTACATTGTTTTGATGTTACATCCAGAACTTTTACACCTCTTGCCTTATTTTACATAAGATGAAGGACATTTTATCAGGAAGACTTCTTCTAAAGTAGTCACTCATATTTGAGACATATTTGAATATAAAAGACAGTAAAGCAGTGAAAGAGGGGCAGTGGTCCACATACAAGACTAAGCTGGTGTTTTTTATAAGCAGGCTGGCTAGGAAATGAGGCCCTCCGTGCAGCAAAAATTGCTTGAGAGTAATTTAAGTACCAAACACAATCAATAAAAATATCAGGGCTATTTATAATGTGTCGCTAAGAAAGACCACAAACAAAAACTCATTTCAGAGTACTTGCCAGCCATTCAGAGGGGGAAGACACATCTCCAATGAGTCAGAATGGCAAAAAAATGCTGTAGTTGTCACTGGCATTCAGCAAATCATTGGCTTTTGCAGTCTTTAAAACCGAAGAAAAGCTTTGTGCTCATTTTTAAAGCTCCAAGCATTTAAATGGACCGTCTTTTTCTTTATATATGCTGTGAAACATAAGTTCTATGTTACCACACATTTATTGACCACTTCAAGCTTAGTAGTGTGTGCTGACTATTTGGATGTATAATGATGGGTAACAGCAGTTTTATCCCTGAATAATTTTATAATAAAAAGGGGTTAAGAATTTATGTCCAAATATTCACAATCCAAGTCATGATATGCTAAGCGCCATAAGGATAGTCTGAGGAAGGATGTCCGGGGCAGAGATCTCACCTGAATTGTCTCTAATGGATGCTTTCTTGGAGGAGGTAGTTTTAGAGTAGATTGCAGAAGGTGGGCAGGATTTTCACAGGAAGAGGTAGGAGTGGATGATAACTTATTAAGAGCAGAGGCAACAAATCACCAGGTAGTGATTTAAAGGTATAAGTACATAGAAGGCTAAGGGAAGAGGGACTAATGGAAGAAGACACTGGAGAGAAAAGTTGGACATAGGATTATAAAGAACTTTATATAGCAGGCTGAAAGGTTTTTGTGCAAGATAGGTAGGTCCCTTCTGAGTTTCCATGACAGTGCATTACAGCGCTAGGATTTGATGCTAAATTTACAACTTTACATAGTATGGATTTAAAAAACAAAAACAAAAACAAACAAACAAACAAAAAACAGGCTTTTCGGAGAAACTTAAATAAGCCCATATACAAGGAAAAAGACATCATGTGAGTTCTGATGTTCCTTTCACCCCAAAGAGAGATGTATGGAGGCCAAGGCAATGCTGAGCCTGCAGCAGATCCAACTGGTAACGCTTTACCTTGTTACTCTCATTTTTTCCAGAAAAAGTATGATAAATTAGCCTATCAGTGGGCGAATTCACAGATTAATTAGTCACGTGGTGTCTGAATTCATAGGAAGTGTCTGGAGAAGCCAGATAGCTGGAACTTAAAGACCGTGGATCCCCTGGATGTTACTGTGTGACCCCTAGGAGGCCACATGGGAAGCTGAATTTGGACCCAGCAACTCTCATTGGGACATAGTGGTCCTAAGTTCCAGCTAACTTTCTGGGTCACTTTTTGGACGATTATGCTCATTATACCATCAAAGGATTGGAACTAATACGGTTAATGGATGTTGCAAATTCAAAAAAATTTCTAAAGCCAAACAGAATTTTAAAGAAAAAAGAGGGCAGGGCTTAAGGCATATTGAAAAGATTAACAACATTCAAAGTTAAATGTAGCAAGAACCTGCGTAACAAAAGTCAAGATTATCCTGACCCATCCATTGTTCAGATGAGGAGTGAAAAGGATAATAGAGTCAGGATGACTCAATCATGAAAACAGGTAATTAAAAATGTGCCAGTACCATCAGCAGTGCTAAGAAATTTAGAAGAGCTAGTTTGGGTGGAAAGAAGGCAGTAAGTCTGGATTTTAGATATTTTGGATTGGAGAGGTCAAACAGAATCGCTAAACACATTTTGTGTTGTTTTTTTTGCCTCGGGTGCACTTCTTTTCTTTTCTTTTCTTTTCTTTTCTTTTCTTTTCTTTTCCTTTCTTTTCTTTTTTGAGACAGAGTCTCACTCTGTCACCCAGGCTGGAGTGCAGTGGTACGATCACAGCTCACTGCAGCCTCCAACTCTTGGGCTCAAGCTATCTTCCTGCTACACCTTTCCAAGTAGATGGGACTACAGGCATGCACCACTCCCAGCGAATTTCTTTTGCTTTTTCTTTAGAGATGGGATCTCGCCATGTTACCCAGGCTGGTCTCCAATTCCTGGACTCAAGCAATTCTTCTGCCTCGGCCTCCCAAAGTGCTGGAATTACAGGCATGAGCCATTGCACTTGGCCCAATTAAGTCTTACAATTACTCTTTGAAGTGGAAACTATTATTATTATCCCCATTTTACTGGGAGAACAACTAAGACTTAGAGATATTAAAAATGACTAATTATACCATTCAGCTAGTAAGTGGCAAAATCCAAATGAAGACAGTCTTCTGATGCAAAACTGATCAACCACTGAGTCAGAGAGCAAATTCCAACCACAAAGTCTACCTGAGAGTAGCCAGAGGCTTTGGTTTATCCACCTAGTCACGGCAGAAGGAGCTACAGGAGGAAGACAAAATTGTTCAAAGGGAAATAGAGATATTAAAAGACAGATAACCCTGAAGAAAATGTTGGGACAGACCAATTTGAGTGAATAGTGAGAAAGAGGAAGGAGTAAGAATATGGAGAAAGGAGAAATTAGAGAAGACAGGATGTGTGTTATGAAAAACAAGAAACAAAGTTTAGAGAAAAATTCATAATCCAAAATGTAAATTGTTGCCAAAGGGGATAACAACTAGAAGGTTATGGGGAACTTTGGGATAATAATGACAAACAAGTAAAACATGCTTATTACGTGTTGGGAACTGTTTTAAGTACTTTACACGTATTAATCGTATAGTCATCAGAGCAAGTTTATTACCCCATTTCACAGATAGAAGCTGATGCACAGAGAAGCAATGCCTTGCTAAAATAATTAAATGGGAGGAACTTTGACTGAGATGGCTCTGACACCCTGGGTTCTGGAGTAAGCAAGCCAAAACTCAACACAGAACTTAAAAGAAAACAAAACTTAATCTCAGCCAATCACAGGCACCCTCCTGGGCATTAGGTAATGTTGTCTTGAACTTCCTGTCAAGATATTCTAAATAAGGCATTTGCTCACACTTTAGCCAATCAAATAATTTATTTTATTTGCTCTTACATTCACTCTACAAAAGCTTCCCCTCATGTCCCTTTTTAGTGCTATGAACCATTTCTAGTTTTAAGCTGTCTGATTCATGAATTACTATCTGCTCACATAAACTCTATCTTTTAAAAGCCAAAAGTCACTCAGCTCGTAAGTAGCAGAGATGTGATGCAACCCAGTGAGTCCAATCCAAGTATGTATGTCCTTCATTGTGCCACAGTTTCAGGAGAATGGCACCTGCACTGACCAGATGGTAGCATGTTAACAAATGACTAAATTACATTATTTTCCATCTTGCTATCCAGTGGTTAATGGGATAACCTGGCTTAGGGATCTTCCTTTCTTGACAACTCACTTTTTAAAAAGCTGAAGAGCTGGAGTCCAGCAAGGGTCAGTTTAGTTGTGCTGCAATGACCACACTGCAGCTTCTGTGGCTCTGGGGACTCCTGGACTCTTTTGACAAGTGATCCAAAGCCTTAAAGGCCAGGATCAGTATTTCTTTGGGAGTTGCTTAACTCCCTCACCCCTTTTTTCCTGATGTATTTTCCTTCAAAATAGCAGAGAAGCCAAGTAGACTCACATATTTGGTAAGAAGTAGAAGAGAGGATGCTGGTGAAGAACAGGAGTCTGAGTCAGTGCTAAACAAGAGGAGGTCCCAGTGTCAAATACAAGGGCCTTTTTCATTATGAGTCAGACCTTTGCTACTTGATTTGAGGCACCGTACATAGAGGTTTAGGGTTAACCTTACCTAACCACAGAGAGGCAGCTGCTGGCACCAATGAAAAGGAATGACTACAGATAACACTCACCAAACCTTTGTCTCCACAGGAAGGCCCTCATAGTCATTCCTTACTGTTCCTGTTCATTAATCCCTTTGAAAAGCTCAGCATTTTTCCTGAGAGGAATTCTACGTTATCCCATTAGCTGGAGCAAAGTGGGAGTGAGGCCATTCTGCAGGTCCCAAAAGGGGTCTGGCTCTGGGGAGGAACTGACCATCATTTGAATAACTGCTCTTGCCAGCTCAGCCACAAAGCCTCAAATTTCTCGTCCCTTATGTTGCTGAATTTATGGCTTCTACAGCCTCCCCCACTTGCTCTCTCCTTAAGAGCCCAATTTTTTTCTGCCTTCACCATCTTATTGAAGAGCTGTTTGTCAAGATTCCCAATGATGGAGTCCGGGTACCAAGGGGAGGATGGAAGACCAGGCAGGGGAGCCTTGGTTACTGCCCTCCTCTTGTGGGGAGTGGAGTGCGTGTGGAGAGACACTGGTCCTACAAATAAGAGTTGGAAGAATTGCAAGCAACTCTGTCAGTATCAGTGGTTCCCAAACTTTGCTGCATGTTGAAATCAACTGGGGATCTTTGAAAAATATGGCTGTCTCATTTCCACTCCCAGACATTCTGATTAAACTAGGATGGGATGGGCAGTGGAAGTTTGGAAAGCTGCCCAGTTGATTCTAATATGCAGCAAAGTTTGGGAACCACCAGTCTATACTCCACTTGCCTCCCCTGTCCTAGATTCTTGAAGAATATCTTTGAATGTGTGGTCTTGTGTTGACTTAAGGAAGTCTGGATCCAACGAACATACTTATTCAAGTTGGCCTGGTAGGCTTTTTCCGTTTGGATCTGGTATGGTGTCATACTTGTTGGAAGGGCCTTTCTGACCCCTCAATCTCTGTGTTCAACAGTTAGGCTTGGTCAGCTGGGAAGGGAGCTTAAAGGAGAGGCAGCAGATGTCAGAGTCCAAATCTTTAAGTTCTAAAGGCTGACAGAAGTCCCCGGAGGCAGGTGGTGAAGAATACCAGAAGAATGGAGGAGGCAGATAATACCTGTTAAACCGGCAAGTTTTGGTGAATGATAAATAGCAGCTTTGGTAGGGATACAGCTTGATTCTAGAGCAAAGAATGTTCAAGTGGAAGGGTAATCACAACCATGTGAACTGGCCTGGAAGCAGGAGGAGGGAATCTGGTAGCCATGGGAGATGCATTGACACCAATTTTCTGGTCTTCGTTGTACTCATTTTGCGTGAATGTGAGTAATCTGTGTACAGAGATAACAAAACTCTAATGAATGTTATTATACAACAATATTGGAAATACGTATTTGGGTGGTGTCATCTACTGGGTGATATATAAGCACCTAGCACAGCTGGGAAGACTTTGCAAAAGAAGCTTGTTGTAGTGTTGTGTAAGCGAATGAACTCCCCAGTGAGACAGACCTGGGAGAACATGGCCTGAACACTTGCTAGTTGTGTGACATTGGCCAAGTTACATAAGCTTTCTGAGCCTTATTTTCTTTATCTGTAAAGTGAGAATATGGTTTGCTCTCATAATTTTTTTGTTGGATTAAGTAAGATAATGGCATAAACATCTTGTACATTTCTTGGCATATAACACGAATTCAACAAATACCAGTTGCCTAGCCTTCCAAGGAAGCCAAAATATTCCTCTCCAGAATACCGAGGATTGTTGAGCTGAAGAATGCAGGGGGTATCCTACCCCTCCCTCTGCCTGCATGATGTCAGGACAGCAATTTACAAAGACAAAACTCGAGCTTCCCTCCTCCTCCTTTCCCACCTAAAGACAGGCTGCTTTCCAATGCTTGCTTATCAGCTCAGAGAGAGCAGCACCAGAGCATCTAGGAGCAGACTTTACTCTTCCCATAAATTTACATTCCCATGTTTTCCTGCCTTTAGGAAGCCTGAAGATATTCTCTTCTTTATCATGTTACTATAGAGGATTTATGGCTCTTTGACAAAATACTATATAAGTAAATCCCCCAAGCCACTGCCTTGAGAGAAATACTTTGAACTGAGGCCTCTTCTGTGTGATGGGTACTGTACGCGCTACTAAACTTCTCCTGGCTTTTCTCTTGTTAATTTGACTTTTGTTTTCAGGAAAGTGTCTCAATTAAGAGCCTATGAGGGAAAGATAAGAAATCATATTCTCTCCTTTACACTTTTCTCTGTCATCTTGTTCTTTTATCTCTAGAATAGAAACATATTAAAACATTTTTATAATATGCAGCAGGTTTAGTATCACTTAAATTTAAAAATATTGTAGGTGATTAAATATAATAACATACATAAAAGTGTTTTGAAAATTATAAAGTACTAAGCGACTCTAAGGTATCATTATTTTAATTACATAATTACACAGAAGCAGCTCCTATCTCATGGTTCTGCCTATTACTGCCTGCTGCTGACTCTCGAATCTGCATTTCTAGGACAAATCCCTGAAGGCTCCTTCTCCTCAGGGGCACTCACAAGTCTCCACTTTGCATTTCCGTAAATGGACTCATTACCTTCCCCCTATGTGTTTTCTTCCATGACTTGGTGCAAAAGTAATTGCGGTTTTGTCCATTGCTTTTAATGACAATTAAATGGTGCAATTACTTTTCCATCAACCTGACACTTCCATTGGCACTTTGGATGAAGTGATCCTGTCTGTATTTGTGTGAAGAAGGATCTGTCTGTGAATTCAGCTTACAGTGGTGGAGTGAGCTGAGGAGGATGACTGAATTAGAAAGTCATAATTTGAAATCTTGTAGGGGCAGAACAGTATATGGTGAAATAATATATTCTGGAACCTAATCGTCTTGGTTCAAATCCCAGCCTCACCACCTATAAGCTGTGTGACCTCAGACAAGCTTCCAGATTTCCCTGTGCCTCAGTTGCCTCAGCTGTGAAATGGGGATACTAATAACAGCACTTACCTTACAGGGCTACAGTGATAATTAAATGGCCTAACACAGTTAATCTACTTACAATACGTTCATTATTTATTTGCTTGGTGCTGCCTTTATAGCCATATAGTCTTTACAAAAGTAGCTGAGCTTGGAGCCTATTAGCTTGTCCATGAAGTAGAATAAAATGCTTGCCTATTAGAGACTGTGATGATCCAAAGTGAGAAAGTAAGTTTGCTGCCAAGAGTTGGAGTCATTCTCTAGTTTAGTTGACATCAAGGAAGATGGTGCCTGTTGCCCACTGAAGACAGAAAATATAGATGGGCACCCACTTCCTGCTTCTCCTTTCTGCATCTAGACTGGTCATCTTACCTGGGATTGGCCAGTTACATTGAATTTGGAAGCCATTACCTTGGATTGGCCAGTTACCCTGGATTTACCTTCTATTACCTGGGTTTGGTCAGTTCCCCCTGAAACTGTGCATCTCACATGGGAGCCGGTGAGTCTAGGTACCTGGGCAGGCTGGTTCGGCAGAGACACTGTGGGCAGCACTTTCTCATTTGCTGTCTGGCTGCTTCCATTCCCCCATCATGGGGATTCAGAATTAAACTTAAGGAAAGGGCTTCTCACCTGAGCAAAATGAGTGCTGTACATGGTAGGCCTCAGATTACTACAGGACTTGCAGGGAAACCCCACAATAATCAAGAATAATTTCCCTTCTAAAAACCTGGTCTAGATTAACTTGGGTATCCCTAGACTCTGGCTATCTTGTTGCCATAGGAGGTTCTCAATCTGTTTGTGTTTTCTGTCATAAGCACTGGGATTGGTATTCATTCTATTTCCACGTGTAATGTAGTCAGTCATGCTGGAAAGGGGGCATTTTCCTCCTCCCTACCTGTTTGACGTGCTTACCTCCTGAAGTCCATGGCCAATATGATGTGGACACACTTTCTTCCAGACAGTAGCTGTTTTCTTGCCAAAGCCTCTGCTGTATATTCTCTCGGTCACATGAGCTCCACATCCCTGTGAATTTGGGCTGCTTCTTCTCTGTCATTGTCCATATTGTGTTGGTCATCTAATAAGTGGTGATACTCCCTCCAATGGCTGTCTCTTCTGCGATGTTTAAATAGTGGTCTCTTCACATTCATTGGGTTTCTAGCCATTGCAAAACTAGATTCCATCTCCTTAAAGCAACAGTTCTGATGCCTCACTGCAATGATTCTCCCATCGTCCATGTGCAGAAGTGGATTTGCCATGAAGCTAATGAGGCATAAGTTTGAGGGCACTCACTGGCAGGGCCCCAGGCATTATGTTTGTATGGTCATATGTCACTGTAAAATAAATAAAAGTAAGATATTTAACCTAAATAAATTCATACCTCCATGCCTCTCTGCTTTGGTTCTCCCTACATACACACCCCCTTGTGTCAGAAGGTGATGTCGTAGTGTGGATATTTTAGATTCGTGTAACAGGAATTTCAGCTGAGCGTATATTACAATCCAGTTTGGTGCCATATATCCTTTTCTGATTCATAGCCACATTGTGCCATTATGCTATTTTCCTGAATTTTGTGATGTTTTTGAAATCTGTCAGCTGTGAAAAAAAACTGGAGCATGTTGTGGCTTATTTCCTTACATAAAATAATGTGTTTATTTTTATTTTATTTTTATTTTTTGAGATGGAGTTTTGCTCCTGTTGCCCAGGCTGGAGTGCAATGGTGCCATCTTGGCTCACCGTGACCTCCACTTCCCGGGTTCAAGTGATTCTCCTGCCTCAGTCTCCTGAGTAGCTGGGATTACAGGTACCTGCCACCATGCCCAGCTAATTTAGAGATGGGGTTTCCCCATGTTGGCTAGGCTAATCTCAAACTCCTGATCTCAAGTGATCCACCCACCTCAGCCTCCCAAAGTGCTAAGATTACAGGCATGAACCACTGCGCCTTGCTCATGATGTTTATTCTTGTACCTAATTTTGTAACAGAAGTTTTATGATGGTGCCCCAAATTACACAAGCTGCAAGCTTCCAACAACAATAAGAAAGATTCACCGTTGCTCATATTTTTTAAAGAACACACTAGCTCGGGATTCTCATCTCACCTTTCTGGGCTGCTCATGTATTTTCCAAATTTTCCCAACCTCTACCACTGTCAGTGAGGAACTTCTATTACTGCTATTTACTCCTTTTCCCCTCAACATGTCTTACATGAATTTCAAGTCCTGTGTGTCTCTAAATCCCACCCATCACTTTAGGCCCTCACCACATTGCATACCAAGGATAAACATGACAAAGTCACAGTTACTGACTATTTCCTATAGGACAGGTGGTCTGTATACTTTACCTTTAGTTCTTACAGCCACGTGGAGAGGGAGGCATCATTAGGATCATTCTGTAGTTGAAGAAAGATAATCTGCAGTTATTTTTCCCACTGTCATGGCACACAAAGGCCAAGAGCCAGCATTTGCTATTGCCTTGAAGCAGCAACTCTTTAGAATGAGAACTCACCTCCCACCATCAGTCCAGAGTTATCTCTGATCCCTAAAGTATGATGGTGCCTATCTTGTAAATAACCAATCAGAATCTTAACTGTTTCGTAGACACACTTAATTCCTCCTTCTTCCTCCACCCCAACTAGAGCACAATAACCTGGAAAACTTGGACAAAATTTATGCTTCCATTATATCTCCTGTAGGGCCCATGGCATGCAGACAGGTTAGGGTTTATTAAATCAAGGTACAAATGAAATGCTTTATTAGAAAACTAAAATAAAAGCAATTGGAGGAAGCGTTCAATTTTAATTCATAAGAGTTAGGAAACTTGAGAATAAGAGTCTCTGTTGTAACATTTTAATCCCAAAATAGAAGACAGAAGTTAAATGATGCATAACAGTAGAAATATATTTGAATCTACGATGTCAAGAAATATTAACTAAAAATGTTTTTGGCACAAAAAGTAATTCACTTGTGTCTGGAGACTGACACTTCACTGTAGGTGATTAGACTGAGAGGAATTTGTAGTTTTTAGAATATAGCTGAAAAATTACGTAGAAATTTTGAACTCAACTTCTGTTCTTCAACCTGAAAATGCATATTTTCAAAACCCAATCAAATACAATGATAATGAAGATTAACAAATAAGTTGCTCATCAGAAAGATGACAATGCCATTATGATTTTCTGTTTTATCTCTCTCTCTTTTTTTTTTTTTTTTTTTTTTTAACCTAATTGTCCATATGTTGTTTCATGGAATACTGGGAGTGAAACATACAAGCTTCAAGTTTTCATTGTCTCTCTCTCTCTCTCTCCCTCTCTCTCTCTCTCTCACTCACTACTCCTCCCTGCCTCCTCTCTTACTCCTATTACACTTCCTTCCTCTCTATCCTTCTCTCTTTCAAATTATTAATGTATTAAATTAAATAGAACATTTTGTTTCCATACACAAGCTATAGGTATCTGTCTCCAAAGAGCATGCTGGGAAAATTTTTTGATAACCTGCTGTTGCTCAGTCATTGGATCACAAAATCTCAGGTTTATTCTTATAGTGTCTAACATCTTAGATATTACGTAGCTCAAAGCATTTCATCAAATTAATAAACATAGTTGTTTAGTATGTCAAGTACCATATTAAATACAATACATATTTTATTTTTTTAAAGGAAATCCATAAGGCACATATTATCTTTACTGTAGAGGAAACATAGGTTGAGATAGTTGAATAATAATTAACATTTGACTGGACATGGTGGCTCATGCCTGTAATTCCAATACTTTGGGAGACTGAGTCGGGCAGATCACCTGAGGTCAGGAGTTTGAGACCAGCCTGACCAACATAGTGAAACCTCATCTCTACTAAAAATACAAAAATTAGCTGGACATGGTGGCATATGCCTGTAATTTCAGCTACTTAGGAGGCTGAGGCAGGAGAATCACTTCAATCCAGGAGGCGGAGGTTTCAGTGAGCTGAGATTGCATCACTGCAGCCTGGGTAACAGAGCTGAACTCTGTCTCAAAAACAAATAGACAAATGTGTTAACATTATTTAGGTCCTCACTATATGCCAGGTAATGTTCTGAGTTTTATGTTTGCTGACTTGTTTGATCCTCACACAATGCTCGTAATAGTACTTACAAGACAGATAGTATTGCTGTCCACATTTTGTAGATGCGATTATTGAGGCCAGGAGACATTCAATGCCATGCCAAGGTCACACAGCTGGTAAGTGCAGACTAGATTGAAAACCAGGCTATCCAGCTTCAGAAACCACCACTCAGCTCAAAATAATGTATCTATTTAGAGAAAGTCTTTGAACTTGTCTTTTTTTTCCCAAAGCCCATTTTCTTAGTTACATTGTTTCAATCTTCTTTCCAATTACCTTACAAAAGGTTATTAAGCCTTGGCTAGAACCCCTGAATGACTGGGGGGAGATAGGCTGCTTCTGCTTCTGAAGAAAGTTCATTCTACTTTCTGACAGCTCTGTTAGAAAATTCTTCCTTATACTGAGCTAAAATGTTCCTCCCCATTACCTGTGTGAAGGGAGCAGGTTGGCAGAAAATATCACTAGATGTGAGGCTAGACAGGAAGGTAAAGGCTGGAGTGTGCAGCACCTTGAGGCCATTCCAGCCTCTGAAGCTACTGTGGGGAGTGATCCCTGAAATAAGTCCAGTGTTAGCACACATCTTCCCATGCTGCACCTGGACAGCAGGTTTCCACCTTTGCAGCAGGAATCTACTTTCATCTATGCTCCATTTAACAGTGTTGGCTTCTGCTTATCATTCCAAGGTAAAGATGTTTTGCCTCCCAACTCTGACTTTCAGTATTTTACCTACCCTTTTCAGCTTTCTACATTCATCAGTACTTTTTTCAAGCTATTGATAAGCTTGACAGCAAGCTTGATACCAAGAAAGATGTTACTGGATGTTGCCTGAAAAAAATAGACTTGAATTTCTCAATCACCATTAAGTTGTAGCATTCTTGCCTTGTAATATATTGCCAGAGATTCTCTTCTCTTTCTCTCACCAGGCAGTGTCCTGGGTGCTTCACCAGCTAAGAGATCACTGGGTGAGAAATAGTAAAAATCATAAAACTTGGACCTCTGTAGCCAAGGAGGATGTTTAATGGTGTTACACAGGAAATAAAATGGTATTTATGTTTCTGCTTAATGGAGAATCAATATTTAGCTGTGATCTAATTGGAAACTTCTTTGAATGACAAAGGGGGAAAAAGCTATGGATCATAAAAGTCTACTCACTGCCACAGCTTTGAGAAGAACAAAAAGTTGACTGGGCAGAACACAGAGCAAGTACATGAGGCCAAGGCAAGACAAGGGTACTGACACAAGAAAGCAGAGCCAGGTGCCTTTCTGGATCCATTCATAACTCATAGCCAGCAGGCTGGGTGCTCGCAGGCTGCAGGCAAAAAAGCCCCTTCTTAGAAATACCTGGTAAGGACTTTATTAATTAACGTCTAAACTCTCAGTGGCTATAGCTATAGAGAGGGTAAATTCTCTGTAATTACAATGAAGATCATGATACCAGGAAGCAATCTTCCCAGCCACCTGGGAAGGGTCCAGAGAGGTATCTATCTCATAAGGAAATTAACAAGTTCTGTTCAGAGGAATAAATAAGACATTCTGAGTTAAAGCAAAACAAGACCATTCCCAACTGGCCAAGATATTAGTAAAGGCAGAATGAAATTTAACACAGAGTGTGCCATTTAGATCTTTCAGTTTATTATGCAGTCATTCTCACATTGCTATTTTAATAATCTGCATATCATTTTCATTTTGAAAAGGCTCATATGTTTTCTCGAAGTACTCTATTATGAAAAATTAATAGTAATAACTCTCCATGTACCGTATTAGAGAGATGTCTGATCTGAGCAAACCCAAACTAAAAATCACATGTAAGACTCACATTTACAACTCTGGAGCGAAAGTGGGCAGACAATTCTTTTTAGAATGTTCAAAACAGCTATTCCCAATTAGTTGTGCTCCATTATTATATTTCCATGCATAAGTGGGTATATGTCCATACAAAATTCAATTTGGGAGTTCAGAGCTTGCCTCTCTTACTGAGACATCTGATGCTTTTGAGTGAGGTGTCCATTTCAATGTTGTTTCTCATCCCAAGACTCACCCTACCCAGTCCCAGCAATTCCATGTGATACATTGTCAATAGCTGTAACCAGGATAGTTACAATTTCCACAGCATTTAGTATGTGAAGTATGTGTCCTCGTTTTAAAGTAATGGCTTTGATTTACTGCTTTCTGAATTCTCATAATAACGCTTTCACATATATTTAATCATCCTGATTTTACATTTTAAGAAATTTCAGTTCAAGACTTTAAGCTTCTTTTCTAAAGTTGAAGAGCCAGGAGATGGGGGACCTGGTATCTGCTGTCTGTGATGTAGTCATTTCCATGCTTGGTGTGATGCTTGGATTTTACTACCAATTCTTTTTCTAGGTTTTTTTTTTTTTCTTTTTTCTTTTTTTTTTCCTTGTGGGCACCTCCAGCACTGGGATTCTGCTTTTATGTCCTGCCTTTTATGGACTGCCGTTCACACACTACTCCAGCTTTCCAGAGTATTCCTATAGCGTTGCCTGTCTCAGAGGCAGGGCCGCCTCGTGTTTGGCTGGTCCCAACGAAAGGATGCAAATGTAAGGCCCACATTCCATTTGTCTAAATATTTTAATTTATAAGCCAAGTTAACTAATCATTTAATAAAATACGTTCAATCCTCCTACCTTGACAAATATGCAAAAGAGACCAGAGAGGCCACATTTGAGTTCAGAATCATCAAATTCTTCAGCCAGAACCTGGTGGTGCCAGAAAAGAAGGGTCCTGGGTCCCAGCAAGCCACCTGTCTGTACCTCTAGCTCCGTTCTGTCCTGCGAAGGGCCTCACACATTCACCACCCCCAGCCTAGGAGTGTGCACAGTATGGTGCTAGCCACCCCAGAGAGGGCAGATCTAGAGAAGAAGCCTGCAGGGGCCTTGGGGAAGGGCTGGGAGACCATGTGGGTGAAGAATTCTGGGATCTGGGCACCACCTGCATCACAGCAGGGAGGAGAAGATGCTAATTCTGGGGACATGTTTCATTAGCCCCGTGGGCACATCCTCTATGGAAAGGGGCCTCCAGAAATTAGTCCGGAGTGGGGTCTTAGATGGGTCTAAAGGCAATACTGCTTGGGGTTTCTCCAAACTTTGGCTTCTTTCATTGAAGACCACTGAAGTAATGAGGAACCTCTGGGTCAAACACCAGACAAGTTTCCTTGCAGCCAGGCAAGTTGGTCTGCTAGAGCCAGTGCCCTACAACCCTACAACCCTTTAGAATTGTTTCCTTCCAAATATTCAGTGCTTTTCTGTAGATATGAGCCATCCATTCACAGAGGCTGTGGTGTGAACATTCGCTCTCTAAAATAGGACACCTTTCCCAGGACTTTGTGTATTTTATTTTTAAAGAATCTGCAATGAAAACCAAAGGAATAAATTTGCTAATCATGGAATTTCTAGCACACTGGAAACAAATACGTGAGGACAGGAATTTTCTTGATATAAACCTGTACTAGTTTCCTAGAGTTCCCATTTCAAAAGGCCACAAAGTTGGTAGCTTAGCACGATAAGAATTTATAATATTTACTCAGAGTTGTGGCGTATAGGATTCTGAAATTAGGGCGCTGGCCGAAAACCACACGCCTCCCAAAGGCTCTGGGGGGAACCCTTCCCTGCCTCTTCAGGCTTCTGGGCGCTCAGGTGTTCCTGGGTTTGTGGCCACATCGCTGCAATCTCTGTCCCTGTCTTCACACGGCAGAATCCTTTCTGTCACAAATCTCCCTATGCTTTTCTAAGGACACTGGCCATTAGATTTAGATCTCACCTGGATAATACAGGATGAGCTCATCTCAGGATTCTTAACTTTATTACATCTTGAAAGAGCTTCCCCCCCCCCCCATATAAGGTCACACTCATTGGTTCTATGTGGACATATTTTGGTAGGTCTTCCATTAACTCATTATGAAATTCTCACGCATTCACAAACTAAAGGCAGATGTAGGAAGAGGGAAATGGTGAGCACTGGCGTCCATACTGTGACCTCCTACCTGTGCAAAGGCCGTGAACGTTAGTCCAACATTGCAGACCTCTCAAAAGTTGGCAATGCTCCTCACAGGAGAGGAACTTCACGTGTCAAGGAGAGATGGTAAGGGGAGCAACTGCATTTGAGAACGTGAAGACAAGGTTATTGTGACACTTTGTGGGGAAGTTTTAGCCACATTGAAGCAGAGTAAAGAATAAATCTTCTCTCTTTACTTTTCAAGACCCACAGTTTCCTCACAACCATACCTGGAGATTAGATTAGTTTAGGACCTAAAATCTAAATTCTAGTATTTTTTCCCTACCCAAAGGAGACACAGAGCTATTAATAATTGACTGCTTATTAAATCTTACATGTTTTAATAATATTACTCCGTTTTACTTCATTTTTCTTTCCCTTGTAAGAAAGGTAACATTCCCACCCATTATATAAATGCGAACACTGAGGCCTTGTGATGTTAAGCAACTTGCCGGGATCTCATAGCTAAGAATTACAGGAGCTGAGATGCACAGAGTCCATGCTCTTTCTAGCCGTGGAGTCAATCTAGAACAGCCCTGGCCCTCTAAGTTGACTGCCTTAACATGACTGAATTTCCTCCTTTTCTCCTGAAACAGCGACAAAACATCCTTTACCAACAGCCAGAGAAGCTTGGGGCTGAGGGAATAGATTTTCTTTTTGCTTACACTATACTGCCATCTAGTGGATATATAATTAATTACAAATAATACCGTTTCTGGTGTCTTCGTTCTTCTTGGGGGTGAGGGGGAGGGTATTGGTAATTAACTGATATTCAAATATGGCTTTTAAGCATTGTGATTCTATAAAATCTGCATCAACTTCATGCCTTCGCTTCCATATATGCACGCAGGGCTTCTCCTGTACACCTCTCCTACGTCTGTGTACCCCACTTGGTCATATTTTGTGTAGCAGAGAAATGAGTTAGGCCTACCTTCGGTACTCAGAATATGACTTGAAACATCCAGAAATTAAAATCGGATGCAAACACAGCACATGCTCCCCCTCCTCCCTCCTCATGGAACTGTGCTCCTTCGGCATGATCTAAATAAAGCTTATTCAACCTGCGGCCTGCAGGACACATGGGGCTCAGGACAGTTTTGAATGTGGCCAAATTCATAAAGTTTCTTAAAATATTGTAAGTATTTTTGCAATTTTTTTAGCTCATTAGCTATCATTAATGTTCGTATATTTTATGTGTGGCCCAAGACAATTCTTCCAATGTGACCCAGGGAAGTCAAAAGATTGTATACCCCTGGTAAATTGACAGAAATGTTAGGAATCGTTTAGATGAAAATGACCTATAGACCTGCTTTTGATTACTTTTTTAGATCTGAATACACGATTTTTGTCCTACCAAAGATGACATCTGCACTAAACCGTGGCAGAACTGCCTCTGGTACTGACTGCCCAGCGCACCATGCCGGAGTGAGATCACCCATTCAGGGATATGTGCTGAGTGTCTCTGTGTACATGTGGAGTGGAAGGAGGTCTCACCGCCCCGTTACAAAATATACATTCTGAGGCTGCAAGACACCAACGAATGCTAGTATTAATCACCTACTGTAGCTGATGTAAAAAATTATCACAAATTTAGTGGCTTAAAACAATGCATTTTTATTATCTTACTGTTCTGGAGATCAGAAATTTAAAATAGGTTTCACGGGCCAAAAACCAAGGAGTAGGTGTTCTGGTGTCTTCTGGAGGCTCTAGGGGAGCGTCTGTTCCCTGACCTCTTCCGACCTCTGGGGGTTGTCTGCATTCTTTGGCTTAGGGCCCCTTCTTCTGTCTTCAAAACCAGCAACATAGCTCCAGTCCTACTCACATTGCTACCTTTCTGGTTTGCTCTCTTTTGTCGTCCTCTTCTCCACCGAAAAATCCTTGCTGGTTATATTGAGACCACTACAATAATCCAGGATAATGGCCCATCTCCCTATTTTATGGGTAGCTGATTAACCACCTTAATTCCATCTGCGACCTTAATTCCCCTTTGCCATGGAACATAACATATTCACAGGTCCCAGGGATTGAGGCTTGGACATCTTTGGTGGTGTGGGTGGGGCATTATTGTGCTTACTCAATGCTCAAAAGAAGGGAAATCTGGACTGAAGTGTTTCTTGCTGGGCCCTGGTGGCGATGGGAGAGGCAGGTTCCACCCAGAGATCATTCTTTCCCTTCTCGCTGCCTCTCCATCTTCACAGACTGCAGAGAGGCTTGTAAGCATGAGGACACACCCACCCTTAGATTCTGCCCACGCTGTTTTGGAAGCCACACTTGATAGTAGATGGGAGCATAGATTTAGACAGATTTCAATTTAAATCCCAGATTTATTCCTAGATGTAAGAACTTGAGCATATTACTAAGCTCAGTTTCTTCATTATTAAAATGGGTGTAATACCTTCCTCCTAGTATTGTTGTAAGGCTTAAATAAAAGAGTCTCCAAGGAGCACATAGCAGAGCACGTGGCATATGTTAGGACTTCATAAAGAACAGTTTCTGCAAATGAAGGTTTTTCTATTCAATATTTAAGGGGAGATTAACTGAACACCCAACTAAACACTTTGCTGGTGCTTGGGGAACAAGGAAAGGACAGTGTATATCCTCACTGAATTAACTGCAAGTGGATGAAAAAAGATTTCATGTGTGAAATTAGAGACCAAGTTATAGCCTATGATACGTATAGAATTTGCCAAAGCATATACCTTTAGGTGCAGGTGCATTTGTAGAGAACATTGAAGAGAAAGACATAGCCATTAAAAGGAATGAAACAATGACATTTGCAGCAACTTAGATGGAGTTGGAGGCTATTATTCTAAGTAAAGTAACTCAGGAATAGAAAACTAAATATTGTATATTCTCACTTATAAGCAGGAGCTAAGCTATGAGGATGGAAAGGCATAAGAATGATAATTTGGACTATGGGGTCTTGGGGGGAAGGGTGGGAGGGGGTGTACACTGCTGGAACAGGTGCCCATGATCACTAATCACCACAAAGCCAACTTATCCATGAATCAAAAACTACCTGTTCCCCAAAAGCGATTGAAACAAACAAACA
Organism: Papio anubis; assembly: GCF_008728515.1. Taxonomy (NCBI): domain Eukaryota; kingdom Metazoa; phylum Chordata; class Mammalia; order Primates; family Cercopithecidae; genus Papio; species Papio anubis. The sequence continues at coordinate 39,093 of NW_022163586.1, read as the reverse complement.
AAAAAATCAAATTACAAAAGGGGGAAGATAATCTTTCCTTAATTCTTTCTATTCTTCATTTTCTAGAACATGCATACCAATGTACCCACTTGGGTGACTATTTCCATACTGTATAAGAATATACATGGAAATGTGGTCATTTTGACCTGTTTCCTAATGGTGGTTGGATACATATATATGTATTGCTACCACACACAAGCGCACACACACACACACACACGCACACGCCATTAAGTTATATCAAGACCTATTTTAGCCCTAAAAAAAGGTAAACATTTGGCAATAAAATTAAAAATTTCTTTAAAACCATCTTATTATACTAAAGGTTATTGTCTGTGGAAGTCCTGAAATAATGAGTTTAAAAGTTCACTGATTATGAACTACCCCAAAACAATTTACTTAAATTATTGTTTTAAAATCTGTGCTTTTAGGTAGGCTAAATCTATGTGTTCCCTATAGTCTTGTTTCAATAACTTTATTTATGCATATGTTCCTTAGAGAAGGTAATTTTTACAACTATTGTAAATTTTTTTGAATTTGTGACATCTAATGATATGGGTTTGGCTGTGTCCCCACCCAGATCTCATCTTGAGTTCCCACGTGTTGTGGGAGGGACCTGCTGGGAGGTAATTGAATCATGGGGGCAAGTCTTTGCCATGCTGTTCTCATGATAGTGAATAAGTCTGATGAGATCTGATGGTTTTAAAAAGAGGCATTCCCCTGCACACGCTCATTTTCTGTCTGCTGCCATCTACACAAGATGGCGGCTTGCTCCTCATACTTCCGCCATAGTTGTGAGGCTTTCCCAGTCACGTGGAACTGTAAGTCCAATTAAACCTCTTTCGTTTGTAAATTGCTCAGTCTTGGGTATGTCTTTATCAGTGAAAGTGGACTAATACATCTAGTACGTTGGAAGATATATTTCATTTTAGAATTTTATGTAACGTTCATGGTTATAATGCATTAATTCCTTGAATACAGAAACTAAACAGTAAAATGCTAATTTGCACATTACAAATATTAAAAAGACACCAAATACAAAGTTTTACTTTGGCCCTGATAGTCTTTTTAATTGCCTCAATAGAATCAGAAAACAGAACCCTGTTTCCCAGGTCTGTCAGACCTTCCTGGAACAAACAGGAGAACATTTGGCCGTGACCAGTTCTGCTTGGATCTTTAACTCTCTCACTTAGATGGCAGCATTGAGAAGGGTCACCAGGTTTTTATTGTGGCCTCAGTTCCACTCCTGCTCGCTGGAAACCTTAGGACTTGGAGGACTAGATGAGGACTGGAAAACCTAGTGCCAACAACAAGATCACAGTTCTCAGATTTGCATGAGCTTGACATTCATTACATACCAGGGACTTTGGCATGAGGACATTAAAAGTAGATGGACAAACCCAATCTCCATCCTGAGTTTACATAGCTGAGGCTGAAACTGATGTGGTAGGGAGGTGGTCATAGCTTGGGTAATGAGGCCTTTGCAGACTGCATGTGCAACTGTACTTTGAGGCACTGTTGTGAATACACCCAGTACCTCCTCAGAGAAAGCCATGGAGTTTTATCTTTGAGGATTGTTCAACCCTAAGCTCAATGTGCATGCCAAGTCCAGCATGCTAATTCAGTGTGACAAGACTGTTAACCTGGTCAACTTAAGCAGTGGCTAAGGCCACGTTCCAGCATAACCTGAGTCAACCCTGCCAGAGGAAGACTGGAAAGGATACACTCAAGAATCCATCATATGTTGTTCCTCTGTGCCTCACTGGAACTTTTTTAAACTGCAGCTGTCCTGAATTTAGTTTTTAGAAAGTAATGGCTAGTTCTTTTCAGTATTTGATAGATAAATTGGACTAGTTGGTAACATTTATTTAGTACTTAATATATGGCAAGCACTTGACTAAGAAACATATGTACATTATTTATGTAAAGTAATCAACCACACTATTAAGTGAGTAGAATTAGTGATTGATTAATCTGAGGCCTGAAGAAGTCAAATGACTTCCCCAAGTTCACATAGGGAGTAAAGAATTGTATTAATGTTCCCCTCACAGCTCTAACCCTTTTGAGTTCTACTGTTACTTGAGAACACAGAAGTTAAATATAAACAAACAAACAAACAAACAAACAAATCTTAATCAAATTTCACTAGCCTTTCTATTTTTTATTCAACGGATTGGTTTTCTCAGACATAGTCTATCTTTGTCTACTTCCCTACCAAATCAGTTTCCGCCTCAATCATGTAAACTCGGGATAGAGGTTGGGTTTGTCCATCTGCTTTAATGTCCTCATGCCAAAGATAGACTATGTCTGGCACCTCCGTATCCTTCATGCTAGAATGTGTAATATTGTGACTCTGAGAGGGGTCACATTTGAATTCTTCATGGGATAGATTTTCATTAAGAGCATTCATTTTTTAAAAAAGAGTATTTATAATGGGTCAGGAACTATCATTTGTCCTTTGTTCTGGATTAGGTCATCCAGGAAATAACAGGTTTATTAAACAAAATAAGAAATAGGTAGATGAGCCAATGAGGGTAATAATTGTTAGAAAGAATGCATGGAAGAGACAGGGGATCAATAGACTCTTTTATCCCATCCATGAGATCACGGAAGGGCAATGGTGTGATCATTTCTATTACATGTTATGTATCAATTCTGACCAAACTTCTTAGTTTCCTCAATCAACTCACTGAATTAAAATTCTTTCTACTCCAGTGACTGGCACATACTAGCCAACAAATCATTGTTGTTATTGTTATCACTGTTCTTATTGTTATCACTGTTCTTATTGTTATCACTGTTCTTATTGGTACGACCGTCAATAGAACTCAAATTTTTTTGACCAAAAAAAAAATTCTTTCTACTCTATGATTATTTATTTCTACAATCAACAGAAAGGAATAAATGAGTCTTTGTGTCAAGCCTCTGAGAATATGTTCAGTAAATGAAAAAGATTGTTTTGAAGTGGATTCTTAATGTTTTCTGCTTCATTGGCCTAGATTGGAGGTGAAACTCAATTGTCCATTAGGATGAACTTCTCTCTTCAATAATGAGGAGGTGATGATTAGGAGAAATACATTAGCACATAAGAAGGTCAAATATGTACCACAAAATATTAGCTAATGCTTTCCCTTTCCTGGTAATAGAGTTTGGGAGCGTTTCTCATCTATTTAAGAAATAGGCTACATTAGTCTTCAGGTCGTGTGACTCAACATTCTATCATTTTCATAGATCCAGTCCTAAGCTAAGGTGCTTGTTGCTGCTAAAGCTATTACATTTTTTGGATGATTAAAAACAAGAGCTAAGGATTAACAATAATTAAATGTATCTTCAAAAAGGTCAGTGGTACAAAGAAATGGTTAATTACAGTGAGAGAATAATAAGAAGGAAGTTGAAGAGGATGTATTTTTTTCAACAATAAAATTGAGTAAAAGCTATCCAAGCAATGAGATTCACTAATTCATAGCAACTAAGTAGCTAATTAGAAGTCTGTAATTATCTTTGCCACTTAATTAAGAACTCTGTACAGATTTCTCAATATAACTTGTTGGAAACTCTACTTATCTTGGTTATTGGGATTTCATGAGGAAACTGCTTTCAGTGTGTTAGATTGTCTCATTAAAACTTTGCTCAGCCATTCGTGGAAGCATGAGTTGATTCCTAAGAGTCTAATAGTTCAGGTTTTGCTGGTGAAGTGTGACTGAAAGGGCATAAGACAGCATAAATAAATTTCTAATGCTCAATCACTAAGGTGGATATTAACCCACTATGCACAACTATGGCATTATTACTTACTTATGTTGGTATTGATTCTTATTGACTGTAGGCATCCATTCTTACCGTTTACTGCCCAGGCTGTATTAGATCATTGTAAAGCTCACCTATTCTACAAACGGGTGACTACCTGGATGGAAAAACAGAACCCACAAGATACTGACTTCAGTTTAGCTAATTTGACTCTTTAATAAGAGAGCTCAAACTTACTTCCATCTATAATAGCCAAAACTCATGAAAACAAGCCTCCAGGAAAGAAATCAAAATGCAAAATTATGGTAGCATCATCGGTGACTCTACTTTTCTGTATTTTTTTAATAGACAAATCCTGTGATTATTATCAACAATGTCAATAATCTTTCTTAGAGAGCTTGCAAATGTAGTGGCTACAGTGCTGTAAACAGATGAATAATAAAATAGTAGAAATTCCATTGTCATCAGGTAATATAGAAAAAATGAAGTTAATGGATATGTGTAGCCTCTTAGCCCAACTCTGGAATAAAGTACGTTCTCAGTAAATAGTAAGAAATATAAGAAGAAGCATTTCCCCATGTTTTTCAGACTGATTACTACCTAATTTTTAATAACATATATTTCTTCACCAAGTGAATGCATTGTGATTTTTTAACCACCTTATTATAGTTGGACATTTAGGTCATTTCAAAATTTATACGACTGAAAACAGTAACAATCTCCTCATGGACATCTGTATGTATCATGAACATTGTTTTTGCATTTTGAATTATTTCTCATTCTATTCCAAGTGGATTGGCTGGGTCTAGTGTGCGAATTTGTTAAAGAGTCCATTGCAATTGGTCCTACTCTCCTTATTTATTGTCTACTTACTGATAATGGTGAACTGCATATGGTACCTAACTAAGTTTAAAGATTTGTCATGTTTGTAATAAAGATTAATAAAAATACAAAATAGTATGTCGTAAATGTCGTAGAAAACAATGAAGTAGAAACTAAGGGCCACTGATTTTTAGACTTTAAGTAGAGATTGAAGCTGGAATTAAGAATTCAAGGAGAACTTTTTATTATTTCATCAGTAAAAGGATAGGGACAGGATATATAACAGTGGACTCACAGACAATAAGAAGATGAATTTTGCTGACATGGTTTATTCATATACAGAAATAATAGGACATCAATGGAGAATCAGGAGTAGGTAGAGGCCAGATAGGAAAGCACTTTCAACATAATTTAAGGCATTTAGACTTTGTTATTCAGTCAATTGGAAGAAATATGATTTCTCATTATGAGGTTGATACTCAAAAAGGCATTATAGGAATCTATATTTTTTAGGGGTGTGAATTGCAAGTGGTTAAAAATAGAGAAAAATATTTTTTTTTCATATACTTGTTGGCTATTTGTATGTCTTCTTTTAAGAAAAGGCTATTCAACTCCTTTGCCCATTTTCAAAATCGAGTTACTTGTTTTCTTGCTATTGAGTTGAATTCCTTATGTATTTTGGATATGAATCCCTTATATGATGTATGGTTTGCAAATTTTTTTCTCTCAATCTGCAGGTTGTCTCTTCACTCTGTTAGCATTGTTTCCCTTGCTGTCCAGAAGCTTTTTAGTGTGAAGCAATCTCATTTGTTTATTTTTTCTTTTATTGACTAAGCTTTTGGGATCAAATCTAAAACATCATTGCACAGACAACTGGTGCAGAGCTTTTCCCTTATGTTTTATTCCAGTGGTATTACAGTTTCCATTATTATGTCTAGGTCTTTTATCTATTTTGAGTTTATTTCTGTATGTGCTGTAAGATAAAGGTCTAAATTTATTCTTCTGCATGAGGATATCCAGTTTTCCCAGCACCACTTATTGAATTGAAGAGATCAAACTTTTCAGTTGTGTGTTCTTGCCATCTTTGACAAAAATCAATTGACTGTAAATATGTAGGTTTATTTCGGGTTTTTCTATCCTGTTTTATTGTGGTGTGTTTTTACGCCAATACTACACTGTTTTAATTACTATAACTTTGTAACATATTTTAAAATCAGGTAGTTTGATGCCTCCAGCTTTGTTCTCAAAATTGCCTTGGCTATTCAGAATAATTTGCAGTTCCATATGAATTTTAGAAATTTTTTTTTCTATTTCTGTGGAAAAGGACTTGGAATTTTGATAGGGATTGATTTAATCTATAGATTTTGGAAGGGAAGGTGGATTGGTATGGAGATTTTAACAATATTAATTATTCCCAGCTATGAACACAGAATTTCCTTTCATTTATTTTCAATTTGCTTTATCCAAGGTTTACAGATCTTTTACCTCCTTGGCTAAGTTTAGTCCTAAGTGCTTTTTTTTTCATTAGCTACTGTCAATGGAATTTTTCTTGATTTTTTTTGGATAGTTTATTGTTAGTGTATATAAATACTACTAATTTTTGTATATTAATTTTTGCATACTGCAACTTTCCTGAATTTATGTATCAATACTAACAGACTTTGGTAGAGTCTTTAGAGATTTTTTGTACAGAGTATCACTAATCACTAGGAAAATACAAATTAAAACCACAATGAGATATCACTTTACTCCTTTTAGCATAGCTATTATTAAAAAGACAAAAGGAGAGTAGTTGGTGAGGATGTGCAGAAAAGGGAAACTCTTGTACAGTGTTGTTGGAAATATGAGTTAGTAACGTTATTAAGGAAAACTAAGGAGAGTTCTCGAGAAACTAAAAATAGAACTACCGTATGACTCAGCAATCTTATATCTAGCTAGATATTCAAAGGAATTGAAATCAGCATGTCCAAGAGGTAGCTGAATTCCCACGTTCATTGCAGCATTAGTCACAATAGTCAAGATACGGAATCAATAGATAAATGGATAAATAAAATGTAGTGTATTCACACACACACACACATACACACGTGCGCGTGCACACGAATATTATCCAGTCTTTAACAAACGGGCAAAATCATATCCTTTGCAACAACATAGATGAACCTGGAGGATATTGTGCTAAGTAAAATAACCAGGCACAAAAAGGCAAATACCACATGATTTCACTTACATGTTGAAATTAAAAAGTCAAACTCAAAGTAACATAGTCATTATTAGAGGCTGGGTGTGGGGAAAAAGGAATGGAAAGTTGTTATATAAAATTCCAGTTAGATTGGAGTTACAAGTTTTTGAGATTGATTGAACAATATGGTAACTACATAGTTAATAACAACATATTGCATATTTCAAAACTAAGAAAGTAAATTTCAATGTCATTACGAAAAATGGTAAGTATGTGAGGTGATGGATATGTTAATTTAGCTTGAATTAATCATTGCACATTGTAGACATATATCAAAAGATCACACCGCACCCCATAACTGTATACAACTATAATTTGTCTTTTAAAATTTTCGAAAAATAGAGACCATAAAATGTTAGTAACCATGGATTTGTCATTAAGAATCTAGAAGCGGCTTCTTGCTATGCAAAAGAGACACACTTGATATAAATAACTATAGCTTTTATTTTATGTGTTAAGAATGTTGGGTTAAATGTAATAATGTAAAAGTTGACAGGCAGTACAATTTTAACATAGTAATAGTTAACATTTTTTACTATTTAGGACCTACTATGTGGCAGGTACTGTGTGAAGCATTTTACATTCCTTTTTAAATTCCCCCAAACCATATATGGTAAGAACTATGATTATCTCAACTTTACAAAGAAATAATAACTTAAGAGGTTAGAAATAAGTTCCTTATTTAATGTAGATATTTAGGGCAAAACAGGATTTGAACTTGGTTCGGCCTGGCACCAGAGTATTTGGACTATCTTCCTGCAGGCATGGGCACGGTCATGGCAAACATGATTCATTTATTAAAATAACATTATAGAAGTCCAGGAAAAGAAAGAGTGGCTCAGCGTAAATGGAAAAAGAGGAAAAGATGTAAGATAAATTACTAAATTGAATACAAGCGGAGAGATGAGGATCTGAGAATAATTTCAAGTGTTTAAACAAGAGATAAAAGGAGAGCAGTAGTACCACTAGTGGAAATAGTAAAACTAGAGCATAAACTTGTTTCCAGTAATAAAATGTTTTAGCTTGACAATGGTAAAACAGTTTGGGCTTATTTTAGACCAAAGTCCAAGTTTTATAATTGTATCCCTTGAGTACAGCAATTCCCCAAATAATGTTGTTAAGGATGAGGTGTTTCCAGGGGGCGACTTGACCACAGTGCCTATCTTCTCTTCTTCCTAAGATCAGCATACACAGCAATCACTCAACACACTATTTGGTGAGCTAGCTCTACTACCATGGGCATTAGTATCCTGGATCAAGGATATTCAGTTTCAATTACTTTGAATTTCCCTAACTAATGAGATTACTTCTCTTCAGTTATTCCTGTTGATTATCAGTCCTTCTTCATGTAAACCAAAGTCCCCATCAAGTTTCAAATGCCTTGTTTTTAAATATGAACAACAACAACAACAACAAAAAACCCAAGAAGCTACAAGCACACAGGAAAATTAACATATAAATGCAAAAGAAAAATAAAGTATAAAATAGGAAGAAAGAACGGAAGGAAGGAAAAAAGAAAAGAGGAGGGAAGGAAGGGAGGAAGGAAGGAAGGGAGGAAGGAAGGAAGGAAGGAAGGAAGGAAGGAAGGAAGGAAGGAAGGAAGGAAGGAAGGACGGACCAGAGAAAGTTGATATTTAAAAGAATAGAAAATAGCTTAAAATAATAAAATAAAATATTGATTACTGTTCTCAGAGACAGTCCTGAAGATATTTAATTTATAAAACCCGTGTTGTGGCCCTTAGAAATCATTACTTCTAATGTCTTTTGTTGATAGTGTTTATTGAAAAGAAAAGTATTTGGATGAATGCTAGTTTCTTAAGGGCTTTTGCTTGAAAATTGCAATATTAATTGTCAGTACTTTAAAGAAAATATCATTGAATGACTACATCCATGACACAAAAATGAAGGGAATAAGTTTTAATGTGAAGCATTTTCTTTATCACAAATTACATATCTAGCAGAATTCACAGCCCTTTAAATAAAGTTTGCATTTACAGGAAAGTATCTCTAGAAGCCCCTTGAGCAGCCCTGGATTGGATTCCATGATTCCAGTAGGTATCTCTTAGAGGCATCACCTCTTACATGACTCACCAAAGCTCTTGCTAGGTAATCCATAGAAGTATAATAAACTTTAAATAATAGCCTCTTGAAGCCATCACAGTTTACTGGAAGTCACTGTTATGGGCAACTAATCTACAAAGTACATTTTCTTATATCGTCCAAACTTTGCAGCTGTGCTACAAAAATCTAGGTATGGAATTAGGAAACGAGCGTTAAATTTACAACTGTTTACCATTTGATTTTCAATAAGTCAATTACCATTCGAGTTGTGGTTTCTATGTAAACCATGAGTACAGTAATACCCTTTTAGCATAAATTGCTAAAAGAATAAATAAATTAAAAAATTTTAAAGCACTATCTTGATAAATAGCATATAGAAGCATATATTGAAGATAATTTGTTACATGGGCATTAACTAAAATTCTCATATAAAATCAAGATCATTACACATTACCATAAAAATTGAATATATCTGTTATTTTATCCACCCCAAACAGGTCTAGCTTTATTTTTTTAAAAATCCATGTATACCCCAAACCCTCTCTCTTCTATTAAAGAGATAGACATTAATTTTGAGCAGATAACCCCTACTAAAACAAAAACAAATACACAATATGAAATACATGGTCTTAATGATAAAATATGAGGTTTCAACAACATAAAAACCCAAGATTAATCTCCAATTCAGTCATATTTGGAAGATAATGACTTTATCTCTTTAAATGTAAGATATAGACATTTGAAATGATGATTTATAAGATCTATCTACAACACTTTGAAACCTAAGCTCTAAATATTTGTAATAATCATCCAACCTGGCCATAACTGTGAATAAAATTGGTCTGAAACACATATTTTATTTTTTTCTAGATTTCTCTTTATATCTATAAATATTTTTAGAATACTAAATTTACCTTTTTGGCAAAATTATATCTCTCAATTAATCATGTAAAGAAAATATTTATGATCTTCATAAACTTTCTTTGCCTTATAAACTCCACAATACCACAGAAAATGTCACCAATAAATTACAGCCAATTGAATATTCTTGGAAAAGTTTCTCAAAATGTTAAACATTAGAGTTAGTACATGACCCAACAATTTCACTCCTATATATCCTAAAGAAGTGAAGATATATATTCACACAGAAAATTTTGCATAGGTTATAGCAGCATTATTCATAATAGCCAAAAAGTAGAAACTGTACAAATATGCATGGACTGATGAATAGTTAAACAACATGTGGTATATCTATACAATAGAATATCACTTTGCAACAAAAAGGAATGAAGTACTGACACATGTTACAACATCATGAACCTTGAAAACATTAGTTTAAGTGAAAGAAGCTGGTCACAAAAGACCACATACTGTATGATTCCATTCATATGAAACGTACCGACTAGACAAAACTATAGAGACAGAAATGGGAGGCAAGAAAGGGGACCTTTGAGCATTTGATTCTGTGTGCTTTATATCATTTGAATCTTAGGAAAAATAACATATTCCTAGGGTACTCATGGCATTGGAAACGGAGAGTTATGTTTTAAGTAACTACAAACTTGCCTATTCTGAAGGATTTTTTTTTTTTTTATATGGAGTCTCACTCTGTCGCCCAGGCTGGAGTGAAGTGGCATGATCTCCGCTCACTGCAAGCTCTGCCTCCCGGGTTCACACCATTCTCCTGCCTCAGCATCCTGAGTAGCTGTGACTATAGGCGCCCACCACCAAGCCCAGCTAATTTTTTTGTAATTTTAGTAGAGACGGGGTTTCACCGTGTTAGCTAGGATGGTCTCTGTCTCCTGACCTTATGATCTGCTCACCTTGACCTCCCAAAGTTCTGGTATTACAGGCGTGAGCCATCGTGCCCAGCCAGGACTTTTTTTTTTTTTTTTTAAGTAAATAGATGGTCCCAATATGCTTAAGAATCCAAGCAAGCAGAAAAGCTGCCTGGTTTCTCTCAACAGATAGCAGGTTCCACCAATATTGAGGAGAAAAGGGGGAGAGGGGTAGACTGAGGCTTGGCCAGACCATGGTCATCCCCTCAGCTCTCAGAAGAACATGGGGGATAAGTCTACTAGAAAGAAAGGGTGAATGAGCTGAATCTTACCTTTATGATGTGAAATGACTGGTCAGTTGGAAAACTATCATTGACTGTCATCTTGACCATTTTTATTTTAAAACTTTTGTAGGACACAGCACATGATAGATGATATTATAAGCCATAGTATAAGCCATGGTCCTGGACAGTGAAGAAATGACATTGTCACAGGGTCGTGGAATGAGTAATGAAAGGACTAGTTAGAAAGTTGGAGGCAGGGTTAAGGGAAACAACAAGAGAAGGTGAACCACAGAGGAGTAGGATGGTATGAAGCCTGACCATTTCAAGGCCTGAGTGGAAGCAGAGTAAGTGGTTGCTAAAACCTGTGAGAACTGCCCCTATGAGTGAGGGTGCAACCCACAGGAGCTGTGGCTGTTGATGAAGTATCACTGCTGTTATTAAACTGCTATCCAGCCAGAGAAGCAACTTGAGAAGTACAGAACTTTCTCTCCTCCTGCTCTCTATTGCCAATGCCCTCTTCTAGCCAAATCTAAAGGTCACATGATACAACAGCAGGATGAAGAAGGACTGAGAGGGACTAATTAATTACCAAGGCTATTGCCTATTTAAAATGAACTGTGTCTTTAAAATGAACTGATATTTAGGATATTACTATGTTATTCTGGTTGTGTCTTACTTTGTCATTGTCATGTAAATATCAAGGGAAATAAAATGCAAAATGAGATACACTTAACTACTCAAACATAATGGAAATGTGTTTAAAAGATGCAGGCAGAGTTTCTGCAAAAACTAAAATATTTCAGGGAGAATTCACATGTCTGCTCTAGCTAGTATAATTAGAAACCATAAAGTGATTCTCCCATCTTTGTCATGAGGCTGAAACAATTTTCAGCTGTCCCATTATTCCCTGTGATAAAGAAGATAATATGTAAGCTATAGTGTTATTTTGCAAGGGTCTTTTTTTTTTTTATTTTTGCAGCAAGACATTGCCAGATTTGAAATTCAAATGATTCAAATGATCAGAATAAGCCGATTGGTACTCTTCAGGAATGCTAAATATCAGCCAGGATGATCCTATGTGGATGTAATTTCCTTTGGATATCAGAAAAACAAAATTTTGAAAAACAATTCATTCTTTTGACTAATCTAAAAAAAAGACCCAACTCATTCTATTATAAATTCAATTATCATCCTATATGACTTTAAAAAGCCAGTAAAACTTAATATTGAATAATAAGAGATGCATCGAATCATCTCGAGTTTCATTTGCAAATAATGAATGAATGTCTCCAAGTAGAAGAAACAGCCATTTGAGAGTCACAGCAACGTGGGCATGCTCGGTGTGTTTGAAGAATAGCAAAAGGCCAGCATGGCTGCAGCCAAGGGAGCAAGGGGAGATACAGAGATGAAAATGCAGGAGGGGAGCTGAACAAATCATATAGGATCCTGGAGGCCAAAGGCAGAACTTTGGTTTTTATCCTAGGTGAAAAGTAGCAGAGGCTTCAGGAAGCCTTGTCTGTTTCTGCCTGTTTTTTCTTATCTGTCTAATGTCTGTCATGAGTAGAGCAGAACTCAGATAGCTGCTGCCCTTTCACCCTGGCTCCCAGGAGATTGTTGAAACTGCTTCTTGTGGTGTGTCATGCATGTTTTGAAGTTGATTTGTTGCTACAGCATAAATTGAGTGATTCTTTCTGTGTGCATGTTTATGTCTGTTTTTGACCAACATGTGGTTCCCATCAAATAGTAGGTGCTCAGGAAATGAATGAGGGTTTTGAAAAGCCCAGGCTACTGCAACAAAATGCCACAGACTATGTGGCTTAAACAACAGGGCAAGATAGAGGAGGTGTTGCTCTTGATTGGTTACTTTGCTTATCAAAAACATGCTCCCTCCTGAGCCATTTGTTATCTCTAAGAAATGTCTAGACCAGGAGAGTCAGTCTGTCCCCAACCAGAAGAGTTTTTTAAGATGTCGAAATACAATATACTGATAACAAAAATAAAAACAATATATTCCCTATTCTCTTACTAATAATGTTTGTATACTGCATATATTTTATGCATATATGTATGTACTTACACAGATATGTGCATTTATGCTTGTAAGTATGTATGTATATTTACCCATACATATATTTCATAGTGATGTTATAACATATATATTGATTTGCAATTTATCACATAAATTGAGGACATTTTTATGCTTTTTAAAATTTATTTTAAAAAGTTTCATGTTTTATTATATATTTATATACACACACACACACACACACACAGATAGATACCAGTATGTGTTTAAGAAACATTCTATTGATATTTATGTTTTTCTGGATATTTTTCTAAGATATGCCTGTGTATTTCTACTTGGATATATGTAGTGCAAATTTGTAAAAGTAGAATTGCTGGATGCCATATACATAATTTATATTTAGATAGTGCCAGATTGTTCTCCAAAAGATTGTTCCAGTCTTTCATGTTTATTATTAAAATCTTAATTGATGATAAGAATGAACTTTTGTGGTTATAAACCACTGGGTGAGATGAAGAAATACAGAGAAATCTTGACATAGGAAGAATAACTTTTCCAATCATGTCACATGCTTAGCCAGAAGTGAATAAAAGGACACTTTGCCATTTACCCCTTTGAATTGACTCTTTTTACATTTTTTAATTTATTTTGGTTACCTTCTTTTTTTTTTTTTGCTCTTTTTATTCTTATCATCTTTTCTCCTAATGAACTTTCAGTAATACCTATTTTCTCTGGAGCTCCTTGTAGCTTTTTATCTTCTCAGATGATTGTATTTATTTATTCATTTATTTATTTACCAGCTCCTTTTTACCATTTCAAAATTATTTGATTCTAAGGAAAACTCGTCTGGACATCAGCTACTCCATTATCATAAACCCAGAAAAAGTTATTTCCCAGGGCTGCCTCCTCTGGTAATTCACATATTCCAAACTGGTTTTTTTTTTTTTTTTTTTGTAAATTCCCAGTAGTAAGTCTTCTGATACACCAGGTTTCAATCATATTCTCCATATTGTGTTGTAGAGAATATGTTTGAAACCTGGCATATCAGAGGACTGACTACTGTTGTATATTTCAAACATATTCTTTGCCCAATCAGTGGGTCTCTTTTCTTAGAAGGGTCAATCCTATTTGATGTAATCTGTGTTCTCCCATGAAACTCTCACATATCTCCTCTTTTCTGTGCAATCCACACATGACCAGCAACAAATGCATAAACTCTATACATAACTCTAATGTTCTCGCTTATTTATGTGCTTACTTAGATATAACTTGAAGTTTGTAATATTTCAGTCTTTTAGTTATCTGTGAGTATGCATTCTGGGAGATTTTATTTTCATTGGTAATTGGTATGATTTTTTGATGACATGGTAAGACTCAAAGTTAGGAAGCTGTCACCTTTGCACAATTTTTCTTCATGAGAACTTTCCAAATTAACAAGTTTGTTCTATATTAATTAGGATAACTTCTGAAATGGTAGGAATTAAATAAATGCTAGTCTAATAGTAATAACGATAATGATAACAACAAGATAATATACAGAGCTTTAATTTAGATTATTCACAGTACTTTAAGATTTTTCAAAATCCTGTTAGAAAGGTATCCACAGGCTGGAATCTGATACTATTATTATTATTTGGCCAAACCTTAAGCCGGTAAAATTGATAATATGCTCTTTGAGCTAACTTGATATATGGTCTATTAGGTTCTGTTAAACGGCACATTACAGCTTGTGAGAGAAAATAAAAAGAAGAAAATGTAAGCCATGCCAGTCGGGGAAACATTCTCACTTTGCAATAATTTTTTGATATTGTAGTTGAATTGCCATTTTATATAACTTCAATCTATTTGGTTGAATAGATAATTCATTACATACTTTATCCCTCTTTGTCTACCCTTCAATACCATTATACAAGCTGCTCATATCTTGAAATATTGGCTAGTGAATCTTTAGCTATCACTCCAAGGTCATCGTGGCATTTAGATAATTAAGATTTAATACAATATATTACACTTTCAACAAAAATCATCCTCAGATTTAAGAAATATAGCCAAAGAGTGAATTCATCAATTATAATGTCTTGCCATCTTCCTTGGAGATTGGTGTTTCCAATAAAAGTGATCATGTAATTTCCCTTTGTCACTACATGGACATGTACTATTAATTTCAAATATTTGTCTGAAAGAAGGTAGTAACCCAAAATTTGCAGGTATACAACACCTATTAAAAGGAAATGTTTTTAAAATCTATTTTCAGATTTTCTCTAAACCTAAAAAATATTAGATGTTGATCATATCTCAGTTCAGTGAGGCTTAATGTGGTTTTAGTACATTGACACTTGGCTATAAAGGACATTATATCTGGACTATGTTTTAAAAGCTAAGAATTGAAGAAATCCATTTAGATTGTTTGCATTTGATACCCTTAATGATCAAAGTTAAAAATTTTGCTGGTTGTATGGAAAATTATAGCGCAAGTTTAGTAAATTTCTAAACTAAAATCTGTTCCTGAGAAAGCCAAAAGATGGCAAAGTGTCATTTTCTTCACTTCTGGCTAAGCATGTGGCATGAGTGGAAAAGTTATTCTTCTTACTTCAAGATTTCTTCGAATTTCTTTATCTCACCCAGTGGTTTATAACAACAAGGGTTCATTCTTATCATCAATGAAGATTTTAACAATAAACATGGAAAACTGGGAGAATCTTTTGGAGAACAATCTGTCACTATCTAAATACAAATCATGTGTACCCTGGAGTCCAGCAATTCTACTTTTACAAATTTGCACTACAGATACCCAAGTAGAAATGCACAAGCATACCTGTAGAAAAATACCTAGAAAAAATATAAATATCAATAGGATGTTGGTTAGACACATACTGGTACAGATATGTAATAAAACATGCAGCTTTTTAAAAGATGTAGGAAAAACAGCATTAAAATGTTTTAGTTTGTTATGTGATAAAACAAGTTGCAAATCAATATATATGCTGTAATATCACTTATGAAATCTATGTATGGGTAAATATACACACATAATTGTAAGCATATATGCACATATATGTATAAGTACATACATATATGCATAAAATATATGGAGTATACAAAAATTACTAGTAAGATAATAGGGGATGTATTGTTTATGTTTTTGTTTTCGTTATGTTATGATATTTTGACATCTTAAAAAACCCTTCTGGTTGGGGACAGGCTGCCCCTCCTGGACTAGCCATTTCTTAGAGATGACAAACAGCTCAGCAGGGAGCATGTATTTGACAAGCAAAGTAACCAATCAAAAGCATCACCTCCTCTATCTTGCCCTGTTGTTTAAACCACACAGGCTGTGGCATTTTA
The DNA here is from genome assembly GCF_008728515.1 of Papio anubis. Classification (NCBI taxonomy): domain Eukaryota; kingdom Metazoa; phylum Chordata; class Mammalia; order Primates; family Cercopithecidae; genus Papio; species Papio anubis. Next base: position 22,788 of record NW_022163586.1, on the reverse strand, counting down.
TTTGCCAGTAGCCTGGGCTTTCTAGAAACCCTCATTATTTCCTGAGCACCTACTATTTGATGGGAACCACATGTTGGTCAAAACAGACATAAACATGCACACAAAAGAAAGTATATGGTTATGCTGTAGCAACAAACCAACTTCAAAACATGCATGGCCTTTACAAACAGTTTCAACAATCTCCTGGGAGCCAGGGTGAAAGGGCAGCAGCTATCTGAGTTCTGCTCTACTCATGACAGACATTAGACAGATAGGAAAAAACAGGCAGAAACAGGCAAGGCTTCTTGAAGCCTCTGCTACTTTTCACCTAGGATAAAAACCAAAGTTGCTTTGGCCTCCAGGATCCTATATGATTTGTTCAGCTCCCCTCCTGCATTTTCATCTCTGTATCTCCCCTTGCTTCCTTGGCTGCAGTCATGCTGGCCTTTTGCTATTCTTCAAATACACCAAGCATGCCGATGTTGCTGTGACTCTCAAATGGCTGTTTCTTCTACTTGGAGACATTCATTCATTATTTGCAAAGGAAACTTGAGTTGAGAGAAGATTCAATGAATCTCTTATTATTCAATATTAAGTTTTACAAAGTTTGAAAAGGGACAAAATAAGTAGTGTCAAGGCAAAAAATCATTGAAACAGAAAAGTTATAAAGAATCATAGGAAAGTCCAAAAACTTATTTGTAACACTTTTTTCTCTTATCTTATATAAAACACAATCACATAAAGTGCTCATTATAAATGTGCTTGGATAGATATACAATGTGGGAGGATATAAATCATACAACAATAATAGCACAAAGATGAAAGAGGAAAGGTTGCTCTATAGAAACAATTTTTGTATGTTATTGAAATTAAGTTGCTATTAATCCAAACTATGTGGTTAGAGATTAAGATGTTAATTAATCTGCAAGGCCAGAACTAAGAAAATATATTTTATTCTTTTTATTATATTCATCATTTTTCTGTTTTTTTAATTTACATATATGTAGAGGGTACAAGTTCAATTTTGTTACATGCATAGATTGCATAGTAGCCAAGTAAGGGTTTTAAGGGTATCTATCACTCTAATAATGTACATTGTACCCATTAAGTGGTTTCTCATATCTACCCCCACTGCCACCCCCTCAATCTTCTGAGTCTTCTTTGTCTATCATTCCACTCTCTATGTCTATCTAAACACATATTTTAGCTCCTACTTATGAGTGACAAAGGCAGTATTTGTTTTATTGTGTCTGACTTGTTTTACTTAAGATAATGACCCCCAGTTTCATCCATATTTCTGTAAAAGATATGATTTCATTCTTTTTATGGCTGAATATATTCCTTGTGTATTTATACTCCATTTTCTTTATCCAATCATCCACCAATGGACACTTAGTTTGATTTGGTATCTGCTATTGTGAACAGTGCTGTTATAAACAGACAAGTGCAAATATCATTTTGATATATTGATTTGTTTTCCTTTGGGTAGATACCCAGTAGCAGAATTGCTGAATCAAATGGTAGTTTTATTTTTAGTTCTTTGAGAAACCTCCATACTGTTTGAGATTGTACTTACTTACATTCTCACCAAAAATGTATGAGTTCCCTTTTCTCTGTATCTTTGCCAACATCTGTTATTTTTTTACTTTTTAATAGTAGCCATTCTGACTGGTATAAGATGATATCTCATTGTGGTTTAAATATGTGTTTATTTAATGATTAGTAATGTTGAGCATTTCTTCATATACCTGTTGGCCATTTGTATGTTTTCTTTTGAAAAATACCTATTCATGTATTTTGCCCACTTTTTGATGGGATTATTTGTTGCTGCTGTTGTTGCTGCTGTTGAGTTGTTTGTGTTCCTTGTGTATTCTGGATATTAGTCCACTGCTGGAAGCATAGTTTGCAATTTTTTTTCCCATACTGCAGGTTGTTTGTTCACTCTACTGATTTATTTTGCTGTACAAGAAGCTTTTTAATTTAATTAAGTCCCATTTGTTTATTTTTGTTTTTGTTTCCTCTGCTGTCAAGGTCTTAGTAAAAAATTCTTTGTCTAAAGGGATCTCCAGAACAGTTTTTGCCAGGTTTTCTTCAAGTATTTTTACTTTTGGGTCTTATGTTTAGGTCTTTAATCCATCTTGAGTTGATTTTTTTGTGTATTGTGAGAGACAGAGGCTCAGTTTCATTCTTCTGCATATGGCATTCCAATATTCCCAGCACCATTTATTGAAGTGTCCTTTATCTGATACATGTTCATGTCAACTTTGTCAAAGATGAGCTGGTTGTGAATATGTGGCTTTATTTCTGTCTTCTCTATTCTGTTCCATTGATCTATGTGTCTATTTTTATACCAGTACCACACCGTTTGGCATGGCTTATCAGTTCATCAACTGGTTAAACATATATTTACCATATGACCCAGAAACTTCATAATTAAGTATACATCCAAGGGAAATGAAAACATGTAACTACATAAAAACTTGTACATGAATGCTTATGGCATCTTTATTCCTAAGAGCCAAAAGGTGAAAATGACCCAAATTCACCTGTCAGTTGATGAATTAATAGAATGCGATATATCCAGACAATGGAATAATATTTTGTAATTTAAAAAGAAGGAATCATTGATACCTGTCATAAAATAGTTGAACCTTGAAAACATTCTAAGTGAAAGAAGCCAGTCCCAAAAGACAATATATTATATAATTCTGTAATATGATATGTTCAGAATAGGCAAATCTATAGAGACAAAAAGTACACGAATAGTTATCTAGGACTAGTGGGGAGGAGTAAGAGGGATGCAGGATTGTAGGATTAGGGCTAACAAGAGCAGTGTTTCTTTTGGGGACAATGAAAATGCTCTAAGGTTTATTTTGGTGATAGTCGACTTTGTGAATACGCTAAAAGCCATTGAATTTTACACTTTAAATGTGTGCATTGTCTAGTATGTGAATTGTATCTCTATAGAACCGTTAAAAGTTTGGTGAGGGAGTACTCATACACACTGCTGTGTGGATGAATCTTGAAACTATTATGCTAAATGAAGTAAGTCAGACACAAAAAGACACATATTGTAAGATTCAGTTTATGTGAAATGTCCAAAATAGGCTAATCGATAGAGGCTGAATGTTGATTAACACTTGCAAGGGACTAGGGGAAGAAAGGGATGGGGAGTGACAATTTTTTTTTTTTTTTAACTTTTGAGTTCAAGGGTACATGTGCAGGTTTGTTACACAGGTAATCTTGGGTCATGGGGTTTGTTGTACAGATTATTTCATCACCCAGGTATTCAGCCTATCTGGAAGTGACTATGAATGGGCATGAAGTTTGTTTCAGGGTAGATGGAAATTCCCTGAAATTAGACAGTAAGGATTGTTGCAGAACCCTATGAACCCTGTGATTGTGGCAGAACTAAAAACCACTGAATTGTACATTTTAAAACACAAAATAGGTACAATCTTTTAGTTAAAAAATAAATAAATTATCTCTTTTTAGTGTATACTGCTGAAGTTAATGGTAAGTGTAATTATCTGACTATATTTACTTTTAGCTTTCTAAAGATATTTCTAGTTGTTTCTGAAGCAATTAGGTGTTTCTTTCCAACTAAAGTGCATTAAGCTCTAAAGTAAATGTTTAATAATTAACATTTATAGATTTAAAAAGTACTTTCTTAATTAACAGCATGTAGGATTAATGTAACACTATGACTCACTCACACTGTAGTGTTTTTGCCCAAAACTATATTAGCTCCAGATTCAAATGTAGAACCTGGTTGAGTCATGAATGGACATTTATGGGCTCTGACTGCATCCAGTCAAGCCATTAGGAACTTGATAAGAGCAACTCTGTGCAAAGAATAATCAGTTTACTTGTGTTCAGATAATAAATCTCATGACAAAAGTTCAACAGCCATGATTATGATTATATTAATTTTAACTACTATCTGAAAATGCAGATTATATTGACCCACTCAGAGTTGTTTCACATAAAATCTCCTAAGGAACAATTTAGTTGAATTTAATCAAATAATCTATATTTTTTCTTAATCAAGTTCATAAAGCATTATTTGGATTTTTAACTTTTTCAACAACTTGTTTACATAGTAGACAATGGGCATTTACAAGCAGAATCAATGACAGACAGGAAGATTGACTAAGTGGCATTTAAGAATGTTGGAAAGTTTTAAAAAATTCACTGAATAAATAACATGAGTTGAAATTGTGGAATCTCTGTTTTAGCCACAATACTGAAAAGGACAAGGATTTAGTTTTCTATTGAGCTTATATTTTAAATGGGGAGTAAAATATAAACTTAAACAAACTAATAATGAATGGATGAACAAATAACTGAAATAGCATAGTATACTTGAGGTGAGAAACTGTATAGAGATAATGAGCACAGTAAGTAGAAAGGAGTGTTCAAGGGAAGAGATGGGGATATGCTGCAGTGTTAAATAGTGTGATCAGAAAGGGCTTCATTATGACATGAGAATTGTATGGAGATTTCTGCAAAAATTAAAAATAGAACTACAGTATGATGCAGCAATCCTACCACTGGGTATGTATCCAAAGGAAATACAATCAGTGTTCCTATGTTCATTGCAACATTATTCACAAAAGTCAAGATATGAAAGTTACCTAAGCATCCATAAATAGATAAATAAATAAAGAAAATGTGGTATATATTATATATACAATAGATTATTATTCATTCTTGAAAGAAGGAAATCCTGTCATTTGTGATAACATGGATGAACCTAGAAGATGTTAATACTAAGTGATATGAGCCAGGCACAGAAAGACAAGTCAGTACTGCATTGTCTTACATATATGTGGAATCTAAAAATGACCAACTCATAGAAGTAGAAGACAGAATAGTGGTTACCAGGGGTTGGCAAAAAGGTGAAGGATGAGGGGTATCGGGAAGATGTTGATCCAAAGATACTATATTTCAGTTAGATAGAATAAATAAGTTCAAGAGATCTGTTGTACCACATGGTGACTAGGGTTAGTAACAATATATTGCACACTTGAAAATGGCTAAGAAAGTAAATTTTAAGTGTTTTCATCACAAATAAATAAGTTCATGAGGTAATGTATGTGTTAATTAGCTTTACTTAGCCATTCCACAATGTATACATATATAAAAATATGATAAATATGTATTAGGTTGATGCAAAAGTAATCACGATTTTTGCTAATATAATTTTTGTTAATTAAGAAATAAATTTTAAAAAAGCATGTCTATCAATTGGGTGGTTAATAAACAGTTAAAATGAATAAAGAGGAAATGAGAGTTAAACAAGGTACTCAAAGGGTGGTAAGAGAATAGTTCTGAAAGAGCTACCAGCAAGAGTGAAATCCCTAATGTGCAGTCGTGTGGAAACTGGCTTGTAACTGTTCACAAACGCTCATTGTTAAATTATCAGAAATTGTTTGAGCCAGTTGTTAAATATGGTCATTATTAAACATTATATTACATACACTTAAAATTAAATAAAATACATGAGAAACAAAGATATTCATTACTTCTTAATCATTTTACTACATTTTATTGATGATCTTGAAATTATTTACTCCTGTTCTTTCTGTATTGTAAATACAATATAATGATGTACTTCTGTGCATTTCTTCTCAATTCTGTGTTCAAAGATGTCACAATGCTCATTTGAAATCTCTAATGGTGGAAGTATTTACATCACAGAAGTTGGCAAACACTACAAATCAGGGCTTTCTTTCATGTTGTATTAATTATCTAGACACAAGAAAGAGAAGAATGTTAGTAATGCATATTGAACTTAAAAGTGTGCTTTATCCTATTATTTCAAGATCTTAGTCAACTTCATATATAAAGCATGCCGTGCTTCTGGGTTAATTTTTCTAGGAAATTGCTGTAGTTTCTTCTTCTTTTGTATATGTGAGTATCTTAGTCTGTTTTGTGTTGCTATAAAAGAATACGCAAGACTGAGTAACTTATTAATTAAAGAGTTTTATTTAGCTCTTTTTTCTGCAGGCTGGACAAGAGGCATGACACCGGCATCTGCTTTTGGGGAAAGCCTCAGACTGCTTCCAATCATGACAGAAGGGAAAAAGGAGCCAGTCTGAACAGAGATCACATGGTGAGAGAGGATGCAAAAGAAAGAGGGAGGTACCAGACTCTTTTTAACAACCAGCTCTCACAGAAACTAATAGTGAGAACGCACTCATTCCTGTAAAGGTGACACCAAACCTTTCATGACTAGGCCCCACATCCAACATTGAGAATAAAATTTCAGCATGAGCATTGTGAGGGACAGACATCCAAACTGCAGCAGTGAGTCTCACTTGACTAAGGAGTTTTACCTATACACTGAAGGAAGATCAGAGAGGCTAAATAGATAAAACATGCTTAACTTTAGGGTGACAGGATAGAGATAGAACTATAAGCTGAGTGGAATGCATATGCCAGAAAGAGTGGAATGCCAACATCTATCCTAGGAATCATAATTCCCAAACAGGTAATTTTTACCTCTGTCAAAAAGAACCCTGTTAATTTTTCCTGGGAGTAAATGCTGCATCACAAGCAATTGTAAAGGGGATGTGGAGAGAAAACTGGGGTATTTGACCTATAGGTAGACTTTTAATTAATTACCCTGATTACCCTGCTTTGATTTCCCTTTGATATGGTTGAGCTGTGTCTCCACCCAATTCTCACCTCAAATTGTGATCTCTATTATCTCCATGCATTGAGGGAGTGATCAGGTGGGAGGTGATTGGATCATGGGATGATTTCCCCCATGCTGTTCTTATGATAGTGAATGAGTTCTCGTGAGATCTGATGGTTTTATAAGGCAGTTTTCCCTGCTCTTGCTAGCTCCCTCTTTCATGCCACCATGTGAAGGTCTTTGCTTTCTCTTTGCCTTCCGCCATGATTGTAAGTTTCCTGAGGCCTCCCCAGCCATGTGGAACTGGGAGTCAATTAAACCTCTCTATGTAGAAAGAGTGCCCATATAAGCCTACACCAAATGGTTAATAGGAGTTCTTTCTGTGCAATAGTACTAACTTAAATTTTTTCTTTTCTATATTTCCCAATTTTGCAAATAAACATATTTACTTGCTTAATACAATGGTTTTTAAGGACATGTTACTTTCTGATTTTAAGTTTGCAACTGGTAACATTATTGCTGCCTTCACCAGTTGTCTAGAACTGGCTGATTGGTTATTTTTAATAATAAGATTAACCAGTACTGTCTCAGAAGATTAATTTGTCTTTCAAAACTGGGGTAATTTTTCTTCGTTCATGTTAGTTTAGCTGCAATCAATGAAAGGGAATTTTTACAAAGATAATCAGAGCGTAGATAAGCTTTCACAGGATATTCTTATTTTCTACTTTCATGTTTTTCCTTAATAGTACCTTAAAAGGCAGCATACATATGAATGAAGATCTGTTAATGTCAGCATTGATTTTATAATCCCTAAGCACAAACTCAAATGGGATCTGATGTCTGCCATGACTTTTTTATTCTTATGGAAAAAGTACGGTTTAAGAAACTATGGCTTCGTTGTTTGTGAGGCAAATATTTCCAACTTTGCTGCATTCCTTGACAATTTGCCTTAAGGAAGAATATATGACTTACTTTTTGCCTAAAAATTTTGTGTGGTGGATTTTTTGATGTAGGTATATATACATATATATTTATAAAATGTATATTAACAAATATTTCTTTATATCCCAAACAATTAAAAATATACTGTCATAGACACCATTATTATGCAATTCCTTCTGGGGGAGATAAGAGGTGTTAGAACATCGATCTCACTTCTTTGGAGGAACAATAACCTGGTTATACCAATAGCTTGGCTGTAGGGTGTAAGAAAGTAATACGTTCCTCACTAGGAAATACATAACTGCCTTTGTGACATTGCAATTAACTCTCAAGTTGGAGACATCTGGTTGTGTGGGGTGTGAGAGTGAGGAGAGATGTCTTTTCTAGTTTCTTCATAACATTTTGCATTCAGGGGTCTCAACCAACAACAATTTATTGATGTTCATATGTATTATTAGATACATTTGGGTATATGGGAATAACTGCTTTAGTCTCAAAGTGAATCATGTTGAAGCAAAACACTAAATAAATGTATTTTGAACTATCTGTATCAAATAGATGATATGTCCTCCTTAGATTAATTCAAAAGTCATTCTTTAAATATGTATTCAGTGAAGTTGTCAGTCCCTCACATTTGTGGCCAGTGAAAGAGCAAAACTATGAAAAGGTTGCCAGAGTCCATAGCATATCACTTGCATGACAATACAGCTGCTGCTAGCGAGACATATATTAGTGGAAAATTCAAGAACCTAGGGTTGAGGGCATAATTGCATTTGCCAAATCATGCTTAAAACTTAAAAGAGGCTACACAGCATTGGATGGGGAGAGAGAATGCAAAGCCAAATTCTAGGTGAAAGGCATAGAGGCATAGGGATTGTAAGAAAGACTTTGTGAAAATCATTCTGGTGGAATTTCTGTCCCTAATTCAAACTCAGACTGATAAGCGCCATACTCATCCCCCATATTCTAAACTAGTCACATCAGTCAGTCAAGCCATTGTTGAGAAGACTTAAATGATTACTTCATGGATAACTCTCTGGAGCAGTGGACTGGCAAAGAAATATGTGTAGATATAATGGTTAATCAGACTTAATATTTTATGTTAAATTTGGAATCTGTGTATATTATTTAAAATATTTGTAATAAAAATAATTGATATATTAGATTTGTGGGTTTAAGCTGAGAGAAAATAGGATGTTTTTGTAAACTGAATTGTGATATTTATAGGAACTCAGTTCCTGGCTTGTGTTAATTTATTTATTAGATTGATAACTTGTAATATCATGTCTAAATATATATATATATTTAATTCATAAAATTTAGTTTAGTATGCTTAAGATAATATACTTCACTAAGTTTGTAGACAAGAACTACTGGTTAGGAAACATTAACTGCTTAACTTGGGTTAACCATTAATTTTAAATAAGATGAAATAGATTACTCTCATTTTTATCTAAATATTGCTTATAAGTTAATAAAACATAGATGAACTAAAAGGTCTAAGGAAAACTAATCTTTTAGTAAAATTGAATATTAATTTGAAACTCACAAATATTAAAACTCATGTCAGCCTGCCACGATTGATAACATAAATTTGTATATAATACAATTGATAATGACATCCTATTCCTCATCAAGTGTCAGAGAAAGTTTATAGTTCTAGGTACTTATGGAAGTGGGAAAGAGTGGAGAGACGGTCCAAAGAAATGAGGTCAGGTATGGAAACATTGAGGTCAAGGTCTACCCATCCACAAGACCTCAAATCATCCCCATCAGTATTTAACTCAAAGTGGCCAACAGCCACTAGGTGGTGCCAAACTACAGCCCAAACCAGTTATGGATTTAGCTCACACAGACAAACCGCTGGGCCTCATTCTGACTAAATACATGAACTTGAACCAATTAATTCATTAACCTCACATTAATTGAATTGCACATTTTCATAAAATTCAATTTTTGCCCTTCAATCACAGTGTAATGTTGGGATTTTACTGTGACTATAAATATATTTTTGATTCTCAAGGTTTCACCTAACACATTTAAAAAATTTGCATTCATAGACATAGTTGCCTTATAGAAGATGGGAATTGTACGATGCTCCAACTTTTCTCTGTCTGAAGTTATTTGAACTCAGTACAATTTGTCTGGTGTTATTAAGAATATTAACTTGGTCTACATAATCAATGGTACCTAGAGAATATTCCACAAAAGTTTATAAAGTTAGTAAAATAATTTGTTAATACTTTACCCCAAATATCAAATATACTATACATAATTTGTTACATATTTACATGAAGATAAATATGTTTAACAAATTGTGTATGATATTTACAAGTAACTAATGAAATTGAAACTCTAATTGGTATTCAATGTCAGTCCATTTGTAGTGTAGTCATGATTATGATGGGAGTAAACAGGCAAAAGTCTTTATAGCCTTCCTCTTCCTGGACATCAGGCTTCATCATATGTTAACGGAGAGTAAATGAGTTGTCTCCTGGAAGTAAAGCTGATATGCAAATTGTAAGAGATTCCTTTATCTCTGTATAGTTATCCAATGTTCAGATCTGTGCATGTCTATGTACTCTAAGTATACATAATCAACTTAATTTTTATGTTCTGATATTATCTTTATTTTACTAATTGGTGCTAACCCATGAATTACAGAAACACTTTCTTATATGCCATGAATGCCTGCAAATGTGTGTATCTGTGCTATATCTATCTATGAGAAAGGTTTATCACCTAGGCTGAACACTTGGGTTTCTCCCGTGAGTTTTTTTTTCTATCTGTTTGTAAAGATGACCTGTCTTCAAAAGAATCTCTTGCTCTTGGGGGTGAGACTAATCTAACTGACTGAACTAAAGCTTCACTAAAAAGAGATTTTTTGTTCTTTACATGCTAATTACAGTAGTGCTGTGAAAAACCACCCAGAAACATAGGTCCAACACAAGCATGAAGCTATGAAATACATGCCAATTTATGTGAACCTGTACAATACTAGTTCATCCAACCACCCAACACTCTCCAAAAGGATCTCTTAATATATTAGAATATAGACTGATTCACAATTAAAATTTACCATTTGCTTTTAAAAAATATTTTTAAAATTTTTTTGACTTAATTGTATTTTTAATTGACAAATAATAATTGCCATATTCATACATATTCATGGAGTACATAGTAATGTTTGGATACCTATAATGTATGGTGATTAGATGAGGGTAATTAGCATATCTATTATCTCAAAGCTTTAGCATTTATTTGTGTTGGGAGCATTCAATATTCTCTTCCTAGCAATTTGAAACTACATCATACATTGTGGTTAACTATAGTCATCCTACAATGGTATAGATTTAATTATGATATAAATTTAGTTGGTGGCAGCCTACCAGGTACATAGGTCAGAGGGGAGACAATCCTGTAATCAATTATATGACCCAGAGAGCAGACTGTGATCATTGAAACAAATCTATAAAATAAGCATAGACCTGACCTTGGAGGCCCTTGTTTGAACATATCTTTATAATCGTTTCAATGGCATGCCTCCAAAAAATTCAGCAATACCCCATTGGTTTTCTTCCCAAGATGTTAAGAGCAGTAAGCAGTTAGTATTTAAGATAACTGATAGGATCATGAAGAAGCTTCATGGAATTTTAATGATAAAATCTGAGTTGAGGGGAAGCACATTTTAAAGTGCTTGCATTTCTTTCTATGGGACAGTAATTCAAACTATTTTTTTTTTTTAATATACAAGGCTAAAGTGTTAACATCAAGTATGTTAGCAAAATGAGTAAAATTTTAGAGTTATGAAAGCAATATCAGCCAAGCAGAAAGTAAAAGTATTTCTACTCAAGGCGTATAAATTTCTGTACTAGAAAATAGACCCCTGACTTTGTTGAGGGGTGGTCCATTTGTTAAGTTATAAGTAGTCAATAACTGTCTATCTCTTGAAGACATAGAGAATACCTAATGTCTAAATTATATCCCAAGTACCTAATAATGTGCTAAGACCTTTTGGATCTTAAATAAAATCTAGTGATTAACAACGAAAATAGATTATACTTTTCACAGCCTCCGTATCAAGAGCTTTAATTTGGTAGGTTTGTTTGGCTTCCTTACCGTCAAGTTTGCACATAACAAAATGGGATAAGAGAAACAGGTCTCTTTTGATCTTTAAAACTATACAGATCTGCCCCACCAATTCCAAGTCCAATAAATAATCAATTAACAGCCTCTTTCTGGATATATACGTATATGTAAGTGTATATTTTGACAAAGTGAATGTTTTAACTAAATGGCATAAAAATGAAAAAGACGCAATTCCTACCTTCAAGGCACTACAGTCCCTAAGGGAGACAGGTTCATAGTGGTGTAACAGAGGAATAGACATGTGCTTAGTCATATGCAAGTTATAGAAATAAGATGAGGTAACAGTTTTCAAAGGCTTTGAAAAGTTAAGTACATGCACAATAAACCTATTGTTATTAGTATGAGGAATTGACTTAATTTGAAGGTAAATAAATTGAAAAGAATTTTAATTTTTCTTACACTATATTCCACATTCTTGATGAATTGTGTATTGTACATCCTTCTTGGTATCTCTGGATCTATACAACTTTGTTCCAATTGTCTTTGTATCCAGACAGGCTATGTTCACTGAGCAGAAAAAATGAAACTTGTTTTTTCAGAATGATGGAGTCCAATGGTAATTTGCGATAACATTGATTGGAAAAACAAATATACCTGTATTCAACATGGTCAATCGATATTCTCTGAAACACAGGTAGATCTCAAATTATGTGTTTAATTTGATCAATATTATGCTGCAGTGTCAAGAAATGCATAATTTTATTTCATCTCAACAATGTGAGTAGAATCAAAGTCCTAGTTTAAACGAATCTATTGGGTAATTAGACAGTTCTCTCTGAACTCAGTAGTGACATTCATTCATTGGCTTCTGCAACATGCTTTTATTGAATCCTTACAATGCAACAAGCACTGTACCAGGTGGAGAGTATACAGACATGGAGCAAACTGATAAATGTCTGCCTTGGTCAAAATCTTTTCTACTGTGAGAGGAAAACCCAAACAGGATAAATATAGAAAATACATAGCATTAAGTGCTACAAAAAAAAAAAAATCAATCAATCAATAAAGAACATTGGCAAAGTTTTTGGTGAAAGGATGTTTCTTATACTTTTAGACAGCCTAGCCATAGAAAGTCTCACTGAGAAGGTGATGTTTGATTAAAGACCTGGAGGGGAGAAATTATGTAAATATGTAGATAATGTCATAAATTCAACCAGTATATGTGGTAGAAGCAGAACCAATTACAACACCCTATCTGCTCAGTAAAGAGAAATTACAAATTCAAACTATCGTTCCTCTGAATTGGCAGTCTATAGAGTCGTTTTAGCAGGTAGTTACTCTGTGGCTTTTTGTTCCGAAAAGATTGACTATCAACAGTTATGGTAGGCACCATGGGTTCAAAAATCCAAAATGTATTCTCAATTCTTCTCTCTTTTGCTCACCTCTGCATTTAGATGCTAGAAAATCTCCATACATTTCTGCCTGCTAAAGTAGCCGTACAGGACAGTGGCAGTTAAAAGAGAAACATATTTAATTTCTTGAAAGACAATGGGCTCAGTGTCTTGGTACCCTGTCCTTTTGTTATGGCTTTGAATCCAAATAACATAACTCCACATGGGTAGATACCCTGGACCACAGGGTAGCGAGGATGAAGGAAAGGCCCAAAGAATCTCAGAGACGTTAACCCTACAGTCAAGCTGTTAAACCAACACTAAAGCTGCTTTACTCAAGGCTTAAAATATATATACTTGAGAAAAATACACCCTGATTCATTTGAACTTCTGTAACTCAAGTTTTCATTTATTTGTGGCTAAAATCTTTTCTAATGTTTACAGACAGAAAGAGCTAAACCCATGCAATTGTAAGATTAAACAAAAGCCCGTTCCTGTGCCTAAGACTAACAAAACCTCCATGAGTTCTTGAACTCATTCACCTCTTTGTTTTTTTGTGACTTATCTTACGGATAATGAGACCTTAATAACAAATAAGTGTAAAAAATTTTCACATTGAAATGATACAAACATTTGATGTAAATAAAACCTTGTTGGCTTGATAAACACATCATATTCATTATCTCTTTTATTTAATAACTGTTTTTTATTTAAAAACACTCGACATAATTTTGATCTCACAAAGGAAGAAGACAATTAGATACAAATTCAGGAAACATAATCAAATTCTGATATTAGGAGCTAAAAGACTTTACTTGATATACGTTGTTCTTTTAGTCACAAAAAAAGGGGTTCTATGTTTTGAGAAAATGATATTGATCAAAGTCCAATGACACTAAATAAATATATCATTATGGAATAAGAATGCCATTTCTATATGGATTTGGTCTTTTGTTGCCAACAGGAGTGTAAACTGTCATTCAACTGCAAAGTGTTATTTAGTAACTCATGCTTAAAGAAAACAAATCATAACCACAGGTTATTTGCTGATTCTTACTGGGAAAAATAATAAGGTTTATTCTTTTGGTAAAATTAAACCATGCATGGTGTGAGATAGTGTGACTTGCATTAGGTATCCTATGACAGGAAATTGTATCACATATTCACACATATTTTATTATTATTTATTTATGAGGGCTCAAAAGTCCTTTGCTCTGCCACCATAACAAGTTCCACTCCACCTTCCCCCTCTACCCAGTTTTATAGTCAGAAATACAGAAGAAGTAAATGTAATTAGATAAATTTTATTTAATATTTGTTTTATCCACCGAATGATATTGCTGCTCTCAAGTTTTCTAAAATTGCTTTATGTTATCATACTTACATCAATTTTATAATCATCTGCAAATTGAAATGTACATGAAACATAAACTTTAAAGAATCAATACAGTCATGGACATGTTAAAAGAGTTCTCTGATTTGTTTCCACTTTTGGAATTGGTAAGTCTTTTAAAAATTGTGTGTGTGTGTGTGCGTGTGCACATGCACGCATGGCTGTGTATTTTATAAATTTAATTTAAAGGTAACTAGAAATGACAACAATTAAGGCTTCACAATTAAATATGAATTCTGCCTGTTGTTATTAAGGCCTATTTAAGAAAGAAAAGCTTAAATTCCCTAATTTCTGAGGTTCTAAGCAGATGTTTCCACAACAGGAGAGCAGTCTATGTAACTATATAAAATTTTAAAAAATCTTCTTGATGAATTATATTCATTAGCAGCAAAAGTTTGATGTAGAGCTCTGTACAGAAGAATTTCCCAGGACTCAGAGACCTACTTCTGCCTCTTCTGTCATTGGTTAACAAAGTTTCAGGATGGTGTATGTTTACTAGATACAACTCTCTCTCAATATGAGTCAAGATAACATTCTAAGATTTATGAAGCCTAACTTGTCTGATGTTTCTTGGTATTTACTTTACAGCTGTCTTTGTAGTTTATTTACTGTAGGCTCAACTGACTGGGTGCAACCTGAAGTCCTCTGGAATAGTAAAAGTAGAAATCCTCAATACTTCCTCCCAGGGCTATTTATAAAATTGTCTTTGTTTATTACAAACATATTTGAAATTATTCAGATCAAAAATTGCAGTGCTGTGTTTCTAATCACTATATCACTATTATTTGAGCATCAAGGAAGTAGTATACATTGGTGTACTATTAACATGGCATGCTTATTATAAACGGGGTTTATAATTGTTCTATTCTAATTGTTAATTCTATTAAGCAACGCATAGTTGCAATGAAATATTATATTTTAAATACTGTACAAATATAAAATTAAAATGATTAATTTGAGGCATGGGGAAAGCTGAACACACATAAGTTTATTAGATGCAAAATTAATCTCCAAACCTTGAATTCAAAGATTGGAAACACTGACTATCTATTGGAATGGACAGTTTATTTGTCCATGGTGTTCTTGCCTGGTAAACTCTCTGAAGGCTGCCACCATATTTATACTAATCTCTATTTTATTCAGTGACTAGCATGCTGCCTAATATGTAGTGTGATTAAACACATACATACATATACTTTATATATACAATAATCAACTTGTTGGATGACTACATGCATAAAAAAAGAAGAAAATATTTCATTTCTCTATGCAGGTACAGGGATGAACAGGGAGGCTGTGAATGAGGATATGGGTGAAAAATTAGGACAAATTGGTAGAAACAAGAAGACATTAGTAAACCTAACCTTTAAAAGAGTTGTTCAAAAAGAGAAACACCTATGTTGGTAATAGAGCTTTCTCTGTAACAAGATAGGTTCAACTGAGGCTAGATTGTTCCTGGACCAAACCAAGGGTTGGACTGCTTATTCTTGTGGCCCAACAACGAGATGCAGATGAACTGGGAGAGAAGGGAGTTTACTTCAATAACTGGGCGCAGGGATAAAGCCTGGAAATTATCACCAGACCAACTGAAAATTGCAAAGTTTTCCAGAGCTTATATACCTTCTAAGCTATCTTTCTATGTATAAGTGTGCATTCATCTAAAGACATAAGTGATTAACTTCTTCTAACTATAATGAAAGTCTCAGTTTTGAACACCTTCCTCTGGAGCTTTAGCCATAGTAAATTTACTTAATCTAAATGGGTCCAGGTGCTGGAGTGACTACCTTATCTTGTCTTCTGCTAAATCCTGGAGGTTTGGGGAATTCCTTCAGACACACAATAAACTTCTCTGTGAAGTTCTGGGGAGTTTCCTCAGACCCACAGGAAAACTTGTTTAATCCTAAACTGGTCCTGTTAAGAATTCCTTCAATACCTTGTCATAGTTCGAGGCCCAGGAAAGGCCCAGGCAAAACTCTTGGTGGGCTTTTGCTATATTCCAGCCTTTGTATGAGGGCACTGGCTCTATCAGCTTTTAATATTTAACTTAACCACTCAGTCAGTGCTGAAACAGTTGTTATGGAAGCCTGTATTCGTGAGACCTGGCCTGCCACAAGATGACCCCCTATACTGGATATTCTAGAATTCACTGCACTGGCCGAGTGGATGTTCAAGGTAACACCTCAGATCTCTTTTAGTAGTTGAATGTATTTCAAACCAAAATAAAAACAACAAACTTCTTGGATACCAAATTACTAAGACATTTGAATAAATTAGCTGGCTCAATTAATCATATAATGATCCCATTATCTTAGAAACAAATCCAAGGATTGCTTCGCATCTGATAATTTTGTAAGAGAATTATAATGACATGAGGCAATTAATGAACTAGTGTTGGGAGTGTTAGTAATTATTTAGTGTATGGCCTTGACTTGTCACAACCCAAATCTCACCTTGAATTATAATAATCCCCACATGTCATGGGAGGCACCTGGTATAAAATTTGAATCATGGGGGCACGTTTTTCATGCTGTTCTTGTGATAGTGAACAACTCACAAGATCTGATAGTTTTATAAAGGAGTTCCACAAGCTCTCTCTTTGCCTGTCACCACATAAGATGTGACTTTGCCTCATTCACCTCCTGCCATGCGATTGTGAGGCTTCCTAACCATGTGGAACTGTGAGTAAATTAAACTTTTCCTTTATAAACCACCCAGTCTCTGGCCATGTCTCCTTGTAAGCAGTGTGAGAACAGACTAATACAACTACCTCCCTTTTATAGGCAGTAGTGTTGTTTGCTATTTCCTTAGTGCAAATAGAGCTTCTCAAAAAACATTTGCCTTCTTATCAGATGCAATTCATTCAATTTTTAAAAGAATTAACAGGTAATGTGCTGACTTATGGTGTGGACCTGTTCTATATTCTTTTTAATATCTAAAAGATCTCTCAAAAAGATGCCCTTGCCATTGTCAGTGCCTCGGAAGTAAGTATAACTATTGGCAAAATCAAGCACAGAGTAAGTCATTAGTTCTAAATGCTGAGTAATGGAGCATGACATTTTTCATCAAGAACATCAAAGAGAAATGGTCTTTAAAATATCCACAGCATCAAGTACTGTACATGGACAATTACCATGATAGTTGGCAAAGGGCACGATAGGTTGGTGAAAGACACTGCAGTTCTCTCTAACTGAGAGAATGACACTCCCCTTTACCAGAGCAGTTTTATATGTGAAGCTTAACTCATCAAACAACAGTACAACATAGTCTTAGTGAACTGCTTCAGTTAAATGCACTGTTAAAAACCACAGTCGTGAAATTAGAGAAGTGATAAGAACTTTAGAAATCAACCCTTTTTATCTCATATTTCATGTGAGAAACCTGAAGCCCAGATTGATTGTCTTGTACAAGATCATGTAGAAAGTTATTAGTAAGTCTGTTTGCCTTTGTCTTAGGCCCATACACTTAATGATTACATTGCCAATTCATTGAAAGATTAATATGGTTAATTAAATCAGTCTAAATTAACTAAATGACATATGTCAATATTACAGGGCTAGTTGAACTTGCACATTTAACCTCTTTCCTCACCACTTTCCAACTCCCTGAAATCCATAGCAAAATATTTATACCACATTGGAAACTGAGGAGGAGTGCTGGTTACATGCCAGAAATTTTATGGAATCTTTGCAAGATATAGGATAAGTGAGATCAGAATGAGAGGTAGGCTAGGACATCAAGGGCAAAGTTAAAATCTGATAAATATCTGGCAGAATCTAGCACCAATGTCAAGTTCAGAAGGAAGGTGTCGTGCACTAGGGCAGTAGATAAGAAGTAAACATTAGTCTTTTCAGTTCTTCTTAGAGTAGTATTTATGTGCTAGTACACATAATGTCATCCAGGGTACTCATTTTTAGCTTGTGCCTACTGTGGAATAAAGCAGATTCTATGTGTATATTTGGTGGGCAGCAGAGGGTCAGCCACTGCCATCCGAAGTCTTACAGAAATAAAGCAGCACTCCAGCTAGCCTGGTTTGTAACAACCAACATGAATATAACTTCAGCACAGCGCAAATACTTTCCCTGACTGCCTTGATTTTTCTGGATCGCAAAAACAATGGACTTGCATGTATTATGTATATGTAATTCTGTATTATGTGTGTTAATCTGTTTTAGAAATACATAGTACATTATTGTTGTTGAGGTAATTGTGGTTTTGCCATTACTTTCAGTGGCAAAACCACAATTACTTTTTCACAAACCTAATAAAATAAATCTCAAGAAAAGTTCCACCGCCAGCAACTACAAATCGCTACTGGTGTCGGTTAGGGTGTTAAAGCAGCCATGGTTAATGGAAATAGAAGATTTGCAGTTCAGACCATCAGTTTCTCGCTAGAAAGAATAAGGTCATAAGTTCATCTCAAGTATCTATTTTGTTTTGGGGTCAGAAACTTATAGCATGTTATTGATATGACTCAAATCTCTAACACAAAAGAGAAAATTAAATGCAAAGTATTAAAAAAGAGAACTTCAGACTATAAAGCCTAGAACATTAAATATTCTTTCTTTTTTACTCATTCGATATAAAACTTATGTTGCCTCTCTTAACAAAATATTGTTAAGTGTCTTCTCATCCAATTACCTCCTTTACTTGTGATTCTCATTCATAATCAAATGTCTCATTATTATAGTAAAGCTCTGCCTGTAGTGAGGAAAATATCCTATGGACATCCATGCAAGTGTTTCATTTTACATATTATTTAAAGCAGTTAATCGATCGATCCTCTGATTTTATGGGCTGGTGTGGAGGAGGAGGAGGCATGGGCATTAATAGAGCGAAGGAACGACGATATTAATGTTTGATGAAGAGAACTTAAGGCCAAACAATAAAGTTGATATGAAGTGTTCCATGGATAATTGTATTGTTTGTAAACACTTAACCATATAATAACATAACATTGCAATATGTAAAATAAAATGAAATTTTTAGGAAATTATTTTAACATACATTCTTAAGTCATTTGCAAACAATTTAAACCAAAGGAAATCATGGATATAGCATATTTAAATAATATAATCAGTAACATACATCTTACATGAAATCTTATAAAAGATGTACAAATATTCTTTTGTAATGGAGCTTTTCTACAAATTGACATACTAAAACATACAAAAAAAGTCGGTCATGAAATTTTAGTGCCAATGTTGCCAGGCCACATTGGAATAAATTGAGAGATAACCAAAAATAGAAAAATAAAAATAAAAAATAAAATATTTTGTAAAATTTCAACACATCAAGTAAGAAATAAGAGCTGCAATGGCATATTACTCTAAAAATAAAAACAGTCAAAGAATTATTTTTTCCAAAACTTGTAAATAGCCAAATTTTATTCAGAACAATATAACTTTAAATGTCTCTATTATTTGATGAAATACATAAAAATTTATTTCTCTTAGCTGCACAAGACCCAGAATGCTCTACCAAGAGTATATTTAAATATTGAAACAACAGATTCTAGGCTATTTAAACTCTACCAGGATATAAAAACAAGTAAATAAATAAAAATATTAAAAACAGCTTAAAATTCCTTTTGAGAAGTTCATGTTAACAAAAAGAAACATTAAAAATAAATTATTGAAAAACAAAATGAAAAACTGTAACTATTAAAAATTCAATTTACTAAATTTAAAAAGGAGTATAAAATAGGGTCAGGCAGAGATTACTCGAGAACTTAAAGAATAATTCAATATTAAGTCACTATATTTTTCATCATATCAGTAAATCAGATGAAAAACGTTGACGTTATGAATTAGAGGCCAAAATGGTGTTTGATTAAATATTAAATTCATTCTTGATGTAAAACAATATAAAAATAAACATTTAAAATGTGAATGTAAAAATAACAAAGAACATATAACTTGACCCAGCCAATATTATGCAATATTGGAAGAAAACAAAAGCTTTTCATAAACGTGCTGTTACTTCTCTAAGAAAAAAAAATGGAAGGAGGAGGATAAAAGAAGGAAGAGTGGTAATTTGACGGTGTCTTAGATTTGATGAAGTACTATTCACAGCTGTTAAAATCTTGTCCATAAATAGATCATTTTCTCAGCTAGTCACATGAAAATCAAATTTATAACCAATTACAAAAGGAGTACATGCAATCAGGGCCTATGCATACATCGTCTCTGAACTTTCGTCAGTGTTTAATACAAGACTAGATGAAAGAGGTAGAAATTACTGAAAGTAGAATTTCCCTCTGTACATTTTCTTCTTAACAAGAAAGAAGATCCCTTACCAAATTGTTTAGCTGAGAAAAAAATCAGTATTTCCAAGAAATGTATATGTTTGTGTTAATTAAACTGATTGTTTTCTTAATACATATTATGAAATGTAATAATCACTGATCTACCTATAAGAGTAAATTACAACATTCTATAGCCCCTGTCTAATTACAAAATCTCTTAAAACCTTTGGAAGCCTTTGGAAATTAAAACCTTTGGAAATTCTCTTAAAACCTTTGGATTCAGAGAAATCTGACTAATTTTGACTCCAGCATAAAATATATCGTTTAACATGTGTGACAGCAACAAATTAAAATCAGATTATAAAAATAGGAAACTTAAAGGGGTCAAATCTCAATATGTTTCCTAAAACCAAATGTTTCTGCTTAAGGAAGAAAACTTTTACTTCTGAATTTAAAAGGAAAACATAAATCTTAAAATAGTTACAGTAGTCTCCCAAAATTTTATTGTATGATTATAGGCGTTCATTTTTGACTGCGCCTTTGAAAGTTTATTTTGATAATATATTTCAAACAGAAATGCTTTGTACTAGTGCTTTGTTGCAAGTACTAGTGACTATTTCAGACTCAAAGTTGTGTTGAAGTAATGAAAAAGATAATTATATTTTTGAACCCTTGATATTCTTGTTTACAGAATTGGCATCGCTATTTCCTTAGTCCGTTTAATACTGATACAAAAGAATACCTGAGGCTGGGTAATTTATAAGGAAAAAAGACCTATTTGGTTCACTCTTCTTATGGTGGGAAAGTTCAAGATAGGGCATCTGCATCTGGTGAGGGCCTTAGGCTGCTTCCACTCATGGCGAAAGGCATCAGCCAGTACAGAGATTACCTGACGAGAGAGGAGGCAAGAGGGCGAGGGGGAGGTGCCCGGTTCTTTCAACAACCAGCTCTTGCAGAAATTAAGAGTGGGAACTCATTCACACTGAGGGAGGGCATTGGTCTATTCATGAGAGATCTGCTCCTATGACCCAAACACTTCTCAATAGACCCCACCTCCAACACTGGGGATCCAAATGAAATATGAGGCAAAGGACAGATATCCAAACCATAGCAGCTAGTTATATCATCTAGAACATCCAGAAGATATCTAACTTATGAGTACACTGGTTTCTAGTCTTTGAAGCCATGTATTGGGACATATTGTAATATGTGGTATCTTCTAGTTGCTGGGATTTTTGTGATATGCAGAGCTTTTCAACTTTTTTCAGGATTAGAATAAATAATTGTGCATCAACTTTGTAACTTAACGTGGTGCCCTCCTGCTCTGACTGAAAGTCTCTCTTCCCGATTACATCATTGACAAAACTGAAAAAAGCCACAGAACACATTTGCTTTGGCATTTGTCGAGATTTCCTAATTTTTTTTTTGTTGGAGTCTCGCTCTGTCACCCAGGCTGGAGTGCAGTGGCCGGATCTCAGCTCACTGCAAGCTCCGCCTCCCAGGTTTACGCCATTCTCCTGCCTCAGCCTCCCAACTAGCTGGGACTACAGGCGCCCGCCACCTCACCCGGCTAGTTTTTTGTATTTTTTAGTAGAGACAGGGTTTCACCATGTTCGCCAGGATGGTCTCGATCTCCTGACCTCGTGATCCGCCCGTCTCAGCCTCCCAAAGTGCTGGGATTACAGGCTTGAGCCACCGCGCCCGGCCTGAGATTTCCTAATTTTTTTTTAAGAAAAGAAACCTTAAAGCAGAATAAAAAAGTCTTTGACTCATGGACTCTTGATAAATCAAGTATATGATCCAGTGTCTTTGCAGTGTGACTATAAAATAATATCAATTAAACTTAAGAAGAATTAACAAGATCTGTAGTTAATTTAAAAATGTAATGTGGAGTAAAAGAAGCAAGTGACAAAATATTTTATTTAAATATGAAGCACAATATATTTTTATTAATATCTTTATTATGAAAATGTGCAGATTGAAAGAACGAGCACCAAGTTTGTAATATTAAGACAAAAGGGGGTCTAGATGTGGACAGAAATCTAGAAAAGGTTTTACATTTTGTAATACTCTAAAAAGGAATATACATCTATTTATGTATTTGTGT
>NW_022163585.1:0-2853 GCF_008728515.1 Papio anubis | reverse complement strand
TGGCACATTCCCTTTGTCTTGTGCCCTTCCCACCCTCATCAACCACACGGCTCTCTGGCTGATAAAATCCCAGTTCCCCTTCCAGCAGTCTGCCCCTTAAGGCCGGGCATCCCCTGGTGCTGTGCCAGGGTCGTCTGTCCCCCTCCAGAGACAGGGAACCCTAGGCAGGCCACATGCCCCAGCGCCTTGTGCCCCGTGGCCCAGTACACAGTAGGTGTGCAGCTGACTCCCCAAGGTAGGGGGCTCTGATCGTGACACACCCAGGAGGAGTCGGATGTCACGTCTGTGGGTTGCCTGGAGCCGGGGTGCCCGGGAGCACCTGGACTGCATGGCTTTTGGGCTCCCCTGGTTAAAACCAGTGAGCAAAGGCAGGTGGCTATGTGTAGGCACAGAGCTGGGCCATCCAAGTCCGACTTTGCCAAAGCCTCACAGTAGACAGGGGCAGGCCTTATTAGTTCTGCTTTGCAGATGGGAAAGTGAGTCTGGGAATCCAGCAGGGACTGGCCAGAGCTGCCCAGGTGACCGCAGGTGCCTGGAGGCAAGCCAGGCGTGCTGCCCAGGGTCTGCATACCTGCTCCTGAGGGGCCTGTGCCCTCCCTGCCCCAGGGAGCCACGTCCTCACACCTGCCCCTTTGGCCTGCACCCCAGGGGACCGGCTGAACGAGCGCGTGGCCTACCACCGGCTGGCCGCCCTGCACCACCGGCTGGGCCATGGCAAGCTGGCGGAGCACTTCTACCTCAAGGCCCTGTAGCTCTGCAACTCGCCGCTGGAGTTCGACGAGGAGACCCTCTACTACGTGAAGGTGTACCTGGTGCTCGGTGACATCATCTTCTACAACCTGAAGGTGGGTGGGGAGGGGCAGGGCTCGGGGTATTCCCGGTCCCCTTGGAATGGGATCTCCATCCAGACCCCAGAGGCCTGGGTTCCAGCCTTTCTTAGGAATGGCCCAGTGGCCTCCCTGGAGCTCTACACCCAGCTGGAGGAGCCGGCAAGGTTAGCAGGTAAAACCCAGCTCCCCAGATGGCCAGGCCCCACCCTCAAGAACTCAGTCTCAGCCAGGGAGGCTGACATATGAGCGGGTAATGGTGGCCTCTGGGTAAAGAAGGGGGATTGTAGTCAGGGGGCCCTCCTGGAGGAGGTGACACCAAAGCTGAGTCTTGACAGTCAAGTGTCAAGGTGCATTTAACAAAGAAAACAGGGTCGGGAGAGTGACATTTCAGAGGACGGCATCATCCTCACATTGAATCCACGTTGCAAGATCCAACCCAAATCCTGGCGCCTCCTCTAGGAAGCCTGCCCAGGGTGCCTCTCTGCACTGAGCAACTCCTTCCTGGAGTCCTGAGACACCTTGAATCCTCACATCACCCAGGAAGGAGGGGGTGGGACCAGTGTCTTACCATTGGGTTCACAGACAGGGAAACCCCAGCTCAGGGCAGGTGCAGTGGGGCGGGGCCCCAGCCAGCCAGGCTGAGGCCTTGTTAGGTCGGGTGTGTCTTGAGGGGAGGTGCTGTGCTCCCTCTGCCCCCAGCCCTGCAGGGGTGGAGAGCTGGGACTGGCAGACTCAGACCTGGGGTGTCTCCACCCCTCTGCCCAGCAGGCACCGCCCCTCCTCAGCATCGCACCGGCACTGCGTCAGTGCTCCTTATGGGCTGAGGGGCCAGGGCACTCCAGTCCAGGGGCCGAGATCTTGGGGGCCTTAGAACAACATGAGGAGCTGGGGCAGCCCTAAGACCCTGCCCCGTATACTCCACCGCAGGCCTGGGGCTGCCCGGGAGGCCCCCACCCAGTACTGGCGACACCTGGTGGTCAGACGTGGTTTCTGTGGCCTCCCAAGTCCCAGCCAGACAGGGAGGTGCCAAGTATCAGGCCCAGGGGGACGCTGCTCACCGCTCAGGGGCTCGCCTGGGACCCAGGGGGACGGACCTCCCAGAAGAGGCCTTTATCTCTCTTGGTCAAGCCTGCCGCCCACTCCGCCTGTCCAGGAGAAAGGAAAGCGCCAAGTAGTACCTGAGAGGCCAAAGTCCACGGTTGGGATCGAGGGACAGAGGCCTCCTTCACCTCCTTCCCATGCACAGCGCTCCTTCCCATGCACAGCCCTCCTTCCCATGCACAGTCCTCCTTCCCATGCACAGTCCTCCTTCCCATGCACAGTCCTCCTTCACTTCCTTCCCATGCACAGCCCTCCTTCCCATGCACAGCCCTCCTTCCCATGCACAGTCCTCCTTCCCATGCACAGCCCTCCTTCCCATGCACAGCCCTCCTTCCCATGCACAGTCCTCCTTCACCTCCTTCCCATGCACAGTCCTCCTTCCCATGCACAGTCCTCCTTCACCTCCTTCCCATGCACAGTCCTCCTTCCCATGCACAGCCCTCTGGGCCTCATCGTGACTATGCTGTCAGTGCAGGCCAGCTTCCCACAGGGAGGCCCCCTCGGAATTCCCCAAGGGCGGCTGTCTTTCCAAGGCCACGCCCTCCTCCTTGTATAGGAGGCTCTGGACCGAGGGCCCAGAGGAGTAGGAGAAAACACTGGGCTGCATGGGGCCTGGAAGGCTGGCAGAGAGGCAGGGGTAAATGAGCATCTTTGCCGATTGCCTCTAAAATGGGGTCGTCTTTAGTCTACACGTGAGAGTGAGCCCTGGAATAGGGTGGCTTAGGTGTGTCCTGGCTCAGCCTGCCACTCACTAGCTGCCGCACACACTACAGGCACGTGGAAATGCACATGCAAATGCACACGGGCACAGGCACATGCACACACAGGCACACGCACACGCAGGCGCGCACACAGACACAGGCACGCACACAGGCACGCACACAGGCACACACAGACACGCACAGACACGCACAGACACACA
>NW_022163584.1:0-2854 GCF_008728515.1 Papio anubis | reverse complement strand
AAAAAAAAAAGTTAGAAGACATGGAAAGAGATCCAGAAGTTTCAACACGGATCCAGGAATTCCAGAAAGCATCAAGAGAATGGAGAAAAGATATGCTGAACAAGTAACAGCTAAGAATTTCCAAAACCAAAAATATGAATTGTCCGACTTAAAGGGCCCAACTGTTTATGTTTTCAAAACTCACATCCAGAAATATTACAGTAAGTTTCAGTACATTAAGAGTTTCTCTTATAGGACTCAAAGTTTGTCACATATGAAACAATTTATATTATAGGATATATTCTAGAGGAAAAACAGAGTATTTACAAAAACAATAGTGGTATGCAAAAAGCAAGTTAGCCAGAAAAGGGGAGGAGGGGTATTATATACATAGATAGTAAAAACGCTTACAATCGAATAAAAAATTCAAATATCAACTGGGCACAGTGGCTCATGTCTGTAAGTCCAGCATTTTGGGAGGTCAAGGTGAAAGGATTGCTTGGGTCCAGGAGTTTGAGACCAGCCTGGGAAACATGGTGAAACCCTATCTCTACAAAAAATACAAAAACTAGCTAGGTATGGTGGTGCGTGTCTGTGGTCCCAGCTACTGGGGTTGCTGAAATGGAAAGATTGCTTGAACCCAGGAGGTCAAGGCTGTACTGAGCCGTGATCTCACCGCTGCACTCCAGCCTGGGTGACAAAGTGAGACGCTGTCTCAAAAAGAAAAGAAAAGAAAAAAAAAAAATCAAACATCAACTTATCAAAGTGATAAGGAAAAGGAAAGGACAAAGAAAAAATTTATGCTACACTTTTTGTCTTATACAGAGGATGGATTAAAACTTCAAGTATATATTATTATAAACTTTTATATAGTTTTCAGTATGCACATACAAATTGTAAAAGTGACTAGAAAAACTGAAATAGAATACATATATAACTTTGAAATTATTCGAGAAAAAGGAAAATCCGATGAAGACAACAGAATAAGAGAGCAGAAAACATAATAAATATAAAGCACAATTTAAAGTGACAGTAATTTAATCTAAACATTAATTATAAAACATGAATATGTTAATCTTGGATATTAAAAGATAATAGTTTTTTCATTCAGATTCTTTTAAACATCACCTACATAGTACTTACAAAAGATACTCCTAAAACCAAATAACCCAGAAAGGTTGAATATTTAAAAAATGGAAAAGATACATCTGTCAAATGTATTAAAAAAAGAAAAAAAAAGTGTAGCAGTGCTAATAGCAGACAGCACAAAATATGATGTGAAAATCATTAAATGAGACAAAAAGATATTGCATATTGATTTTAAAGACACTGTTTAAAGACCGAATTAAATCTTTTAGGTACCAATAGCTTATCTACAGAAACTACAAGGAGAAACTGAAACATTCACATACTCAGAAGTTTCCCAGAAACCTCCTTTTAATTTGAAATTCACACTTACCACCTATTTTTTTTAGAGCAGTTTAAGGTTCCCAGAAAAACTGAGCAGAAGCTACACTTCCCATATTAAGTACAAAATTTAGTACATTAAGTACAATAGTACATAAATATTCAGTACAATATTGAATGGAAAAATATTTTCAGCAATGTTATAAGACAAAATTCAGAACGTCTTGGAGATACATTAACATGAGAGAAACTTGGGTAAATCAGTGTTAATTCATTAGCGTTTCAGAAGTAAACGATAAAAACTCTTTCTCCTAATAGAGGTGTCATAAAATAAAAAAAACCTGAGAGTAAATGTTACCAAAATTAAGAAACACCACTGACGTCAAAAAATATGGTCAGGGCTGGGCGCAGTGGCTCACACCTGTAATCCCAGCACTTTGGGAGGCTGAGGGGGGCAGATCACCTGAGGTTGGGAGTTCGAGACCAGCCTTACCAACATGGAGAAACTCCATTTCTAATAAAAATACAAAAATTAGCCAGGCGTGGTGGAGGGCGCCTGTAATCCCAGCCACTTGGGAGGCTGAGGCAGGAGAATCACTTAAACCCAGGAGGTAGAGGTTGCGGTGAGCCGAGGTCACGGCATTGTACTTCAGCCTGGGCAACAAGAGCAAAATTCCATCTCAAAAAAATCCAAAAGAAAACAAACAAACAAAAATATGGTCAGAATGCATAAAAAGAAACATCAAACTAGTTGAACACATTATCCTTCATGATCCGTGGGAAAGCTTTATACAGTATGTGTTTGTTTTGTTTTGAGATGGAGTCTCGCTCTGTTGCCAGGCTGGAATGCAGTGGCGCGATTTCGGCTCACTGTAACCTCTGCCTCCCGGGTTCAGGCAATTCTCCTGCCTCAGCCTCCCAAGTAGCTGGGACTACAGGAACGCACCACCATGCCCAGGTAATGTTTGTATTTTTAGTAGACACAGGATTTCACCATGTTGCCAGGATGGTCTCAATCTCTTGAACTTGTGATCCACCCGCCTCGGCCTCCCGAAGTGCTTGGATTACAAGCGTGAGCCACCACGCCCGGCCTACAGCATGTGTTTAAGACATAAGTTTTGAAGTCCAACAAACCCGTGTTTGAGTGCTAACACCTCGTGTACAAAACTTAGATAAAAAATTGAAGCTTCCAACCTTAGTTTCCACATTAAATGGGGATAATAGTTTCTAGCCTCATAAAGCTATCAGGAGGATAAAATAAAATGCTTGATAGAGGGCTCAAAAATTGATAGTTATTATTGTTACTATTAAATTATTAAATTGTAATTGAATAGTAACAATAGATTGTATTATTTACAATGTAATTTAATAGATGCAAGGTGTATGAAATGGGGTATTATTTAATATGTTTTATGAAGTATTCTCTGAATTTTAAAATCAAATGAGAAATACTTTCCATTTATTTATA
>NW_022163583.1:0-2854 GCF_008728515.1 Papio anubis | reverse complement strand
CTGGGAAACTGCTTTGTGATGTGTGCATTCATATCATAGAGTAAAATCACTCTTTGGATTGAGCAGTTTGAAATCACTGTTTCTGTGGAACCAGAGAAAGGATATTCGGGAATGCTCTTTAGAATATGGTGTACAAGAAATATCCTCAGGTAAAAACCAGAAGGAAGCGTTCTGTGAAACTGCTCTTTGTCGTGTGAATTCCACTCGCACAGTTAAGCTTCTCTTTTCATTGAGCAGTATTCTAACACTGTTTTTGTTTAGTCTGCGAAGGGATATTCGGGAGCGCTTTGAGGCTTACAGTGAAAAAGGAAATATCTTCAGATAGAAACTGGAGAGAAGCTTTCCGAGGAGCTGCCTTGTGACGTGTGCATTCCATTCACTGAATTATACCTTTGTTCTCATAGAGGATTGGAGAATTGCTTTTGGAGAAAAGGCTACCAAGTGACATTCGGGACTATGGGGACGGCTATGGTGAAAAAGGAAATATCCTCAGATAAAAACTGGAAAGAAGATGTCCTTGAAACTGCTTTGTGATAGATATGTTTATTCATCTCACATAGGTAAAATTTTCCTTATATTACGCAGTTTGGAAACTCCATCGTGGACGGATCTGCAAAGGGACATTCGGGAGCACATTCAGGTCTATGGTGAAAGAGGAAATATCTTGAGATAATAAGTGGAGAGAAGTTTTCTGAGAAACTGCATTGTGATGTGTGCATTCCACTATGGGAACTACACCTCTTTTCTCCTAAGAAGGTGTTTGAGCACTGTTCCTGTAAAACAGACAATGTGACATTGAAGCACATTGAAGACTATGGCAAAAAGTGAAATATCCTCAAATAAAACCCAGAAAGAAGCGTTCGAAGAAACTGCTCTCTGACATGTGCATTCATTTCACAGAGTTAAAACTTTCTCTACTTTGCTCAGTTTGGAAATTCTGTCTTTCACGAATCTGTGAGGGGATATTAAGTGGCACCCAGAGGCCTGTGGTGAGCAATGAAATGTCTTCCCATGAAAACTAGAGAGAAGCTTTCTGAGCAACTGCTTTTGATGTGTGTATTCATCTCATTGTGTAAAACCATTCTTTATATGGAGCAGTTTGAAATCACTGCTTCTGTGGAATCTGATTAAGGACATTTGGGAATGCTTTTTTGAATGTAGAGAAAGAACTATCCTCAGATAAAACCGAGAAGAAAGCTTTCTGTGAAACTGCTATGTGGCGTGTGAATTGCCATCACCCTGTTAAGCTTCTCTTTTCATTAAGCAGACTTCTAACACTGTTTATGTTTAGCGTGTGAAGGCATATTCGGGAGCGCTTTGAAGCTATCTTCAGATAAAAACGGGAGAGAAGTTTTCTGAGAAACTGCTTTGTGATGTGTGCCTTCCACTCAGGGAGTTATACCTCTTTTCTCATAAGGCAGTGTTTGAACACTGTTCCTGTAAAACCGAAAAGTCATATTTTGGAGCGCATTGAAGACTATGGTGAAAAGTGAAATATCCTCAAATAAAACCCAGAAAGAAGCGAACCCAGGAATCTGTGAATGGGTATTAAGTGTCATCCGGAGGACTGTGGTGAGCAAGGAAATGTCTTTCGATGAAAACTGGAGAGAAACTTTCTCAGCAACTGCTTTGTGATGTGTGTATTCATCTCACGGAGCTAAAACATTCTTTGGATTGAGCACTTTGAAATCACCATTTCTGTGGAATCTGAGGGAGGACATTGTGGAATGCTCTATAGAATACGGAGAAAGAAATATCCTCAGATAAAAACCAGAAGGAACCTTTCTGTGAAACTGCTATGTGTCTTCTGAATTCCTCTCATGTCGTTAAGCTTCTCTTTTCATTAAGCAGTTTTCTAAAACTTTTTATGTTTAGCATGCTAAAGGATATTCAGGAGTGCTTTGAAGCTTATGGTGAAAACGGAAGTAGATTCAGATAGAAACTGGAGAGAAGCTTTCTGAGGAACAGCTTTTGATGTGTGCAGTCTACTCACAGTGTTGTACCTCTTCCCATACAGCATCGGGAAAACCCTTTTGGTGAAACTGTTCTGTGGTATGTGCATTCATCTCACAAAGATAAAGTTTTCTTCACATGAGATAGCTTGGAATCTCTGTCATGAACGGATCCCCAAAGGGTGGTTCAGGAGCACATTCAGGACAATGGTGAAAAAGCAAACATCTTCAGAAAAAAACTGGAGAAAAGCTTTCTGTGAATCTGCATGTTGCTATGTTTATTCATGGCACACAGATAAACATTCCTTATATTATGCAGTTTTGAAATTCCATCATGAACGGATCCACAAACGGACATTCATAAGCACATTCAGGTCTATGTTGAAAAAGGAAATATCTTCAGATAAAAACTGGAGAGAAGCTTTCTGAGAAAATGCTTTGTGATGTGTGTATTCATCTCACAGAGTTAAACCATTCTTTGGATTGGGCAGTTTGAAATCACTTTTTCTGTTAGATCTGAGGAAGGATACTTGGGAAAGCTTTTTAGAATAAGGAGAAAGAACCATCCTCAGATAAAAACCAGAAGGAAGCTTTCTGTGAAATTGCTATGTGTCGTGTGAATTCCTCTCACTCAGTCAAGCTTCTCTTTTCATTCAACAGTTTTCTAATGCTCTTCATGTTTAGCATATGAAGGCATATTCGGGAGCGCTTTGAGGCTTATGGTGAAAAAGGAAATATGTTCAGATAGAAACCGGAGAGAAGCTTTCCGAGGAACTGCTTTGTGATGGGTATATTTCACTCACAGAGTTATACCTTTCTTTTTATAGACGATTTGAGAATCCGTTTTGGAGAAATAGCTACCAAGGGACATTCGGGAGTATATGTATGGTTATTGTGAAAAA
>NW_022163582.1:0-2857 GCF_008728515.1 Papio anubis | reverse complement strand
CCCCAACCTTCAACCCCAGGCTCAAGTGATTCTCCTGCCTCAGCCTCCCCAACTGCTGGGATTTACAGGCATTAACCACCACACATGGCTTATCACCTCTTGGAGACTAGCTTTGAGTTTGGGCATTCGGTGAACTGTATTTTGGTTAATTCTCAAAGTTTGTCACTGTTTATCTTTAATTTGCTAAAAATCTACATGTATTGTAAAATGCGTTACATTTCCTTAGCATTCACGGATTCCCTGTTGATGGAGCAGAGATACAGAAGGTATTCGGACATCATCAGGGTTGCAGTTGAGTGCTTACCCCGTACACACTGGAGATCTGGGCTCTGTGGCCCCACGGGGGTCCTCTGCCCACTGAGGGGTCCGGGTTACCTGGAAAGTACCTCCAGCCTCTGTGATTTTGCCCTTTTCAGGTTAACATCTCCTCGTTGTCCTGGACAGCATTGCCTTTCGTTCACTGACCCCCGAGTGAACAGCTAGTCAGTGGCCAGGGCTGCTTCCTTCAGCTGGGAGGTGGTGTTGTGATTTCACTTCCATGGAGCTTGGTTCTTGGTGTATTAAGGGTTCAGTTGTATCTTGATTTTTAATCTGCACCTCTGAGTTGCTCTTTTGATTGCAAAGAGATTGCTTGCTGGATTTGTTTCTGAATATTTCGTGGATAACAGGAGAACTTCGCTTATCTGTGTGTTCCTTTAATGTGTTTTTCCTGGGCATGTAAACGGGTATCTTAGCCCTTAGCCTACTTTCTGTGTGTGGTGGATTCATTCTAATCATTTATGTGAAGTCTCTCTCGTATTAAGGCCAGAGGACGTGGGGTGCTGTCTCCCTAAACTCAGGGGAAATGGCATTGTTCTTCCATTCCCCCGGGAACGCTGGGGTTTCCAGGTCCCTGGACTTGGCTCCCACACTGGGAGAGTGGCTGTGGCTTCTGGAGCCCGCTTTATGCGGGACTGACTCCTTCACTTGCTTTATTCCCCACTGTCTTTGCTGCTTTATGACGCAGGGATGAGGGAGTTGGGCCCGGGGGCCAGGCCTGTGCCTGAAAGGCTGGACGCAGAAACTCCTCGTGGGAAGGATGTTCCTTGAGGGCAGCTTGGAGTCTTTTCCTACTTTTAACTGAGAAGTAGCTATTCACATGGTTCTATTCTGCTAGTGTGTTTCAAAATAATTGGTGTAGAGTTACGAAGATGTCCGAGACACCCATGATCCACTCCGGGCCAGTGCCGGGCATTGTGCTCAGATGCCTTCAGACCACATTCAGATGCCAAAGATTCTTGCTTGGTTATTCTCAAACTTA
The DNA here is from genome assembly GCF_008728515.1 of Papio anubis. Lineage (NCBI taxonomy): Eukaryota > Metazoa > Chordata > Mammalia > Primates > Cercopithecidae > Papio > Papio anubis. The sequence goes on along the minus strand of NW_022163582.1, from coordinate 1,557 downwards.
TGAGAATCTAAAACACGAGCCACGGTATGGATTTTCTCTTGAGCCCCCATGACTTTGCTTTGCAGTTTGGGAATGAATGACTTCATCAAGGGGAAAGAATTTGAGGAAGGAGCCTCTGAAGCTAGGAGGGGGTGGGGGGAGCAGAGGGAAAAGGAGCTGTAGAGGGAGGAGCCAGGCTGGGGCTGGGGCGTCTCCCCATGATGCTCCCCCACCCCTGGCGCGAGGCCCCAGGGACTGACTGATTTTCCCACAGGAAATGTGTATGATTGCGTGTCTGTTTTGTGGGCTGGCCATTTGGATTGAGGGAATGTCCGTGTTGTGATTCCTTATTGATTCGAAGGTTGAAAAGGTTTGTGCTCAATACAGGGGTCTCTTGGTGCGATGGGAAATGTGATCACAGCCACCTTCGGGGTGGGAAGGGCCCTCAGTGGTGGCTGGTGCCGGCCTTAGCCTCCCTGGGTGAGCCGCCTTCAGGGTGGGAAGGGAGGTCCTTGGTGGTGGCCAGTGCCAGCAGGCCTTAGCCTCCCTGGGTGAGCTGCCCTCAGGGTGGGAAGGGAGGTCCTCGGTGGTGGCCGCTGCTGGCCTTCGCCTCCCCGGGTGAGTGCTGCCCCATCCCTGGCATCTCCGACTCCTTGCCTGGCACCTTCCTCATTGGAGGCCGTGATCTATCAACCTTGTCCACGCGTGTCCTGCAGACTAGTGCTGACTGCAGGTCCAGGGGTGGTCAGAGGAGGCCAGAGGAGGCCCTCGTGATGCGAAGCTAAACGTTTAATGATGGCGCTGCTGAGTGCATGAGCCGCGTCAGCCCAAGAGTCTGGGTAGGAGGGAACCGCGGGGTGGAGGGAAGACTGGACAGATGGGTGCTTTCCTCGGCCCCTGGGAGCACGGCCAGGTCCATGCTCAGACCTCCTGGTTTCTCCCATATTTCCATAAATAGCAAGGGAAGGACTCGGGGCACCCAGGGACCTCAGGGGTATAAGCTGTGTCCTCGCGTGGCCCCAGCTGTGGCCAGTGACGTTATTCTCTTTAACCTCAGGCTTATTTTGTATAAAAACACAAAGGGACAGAAGTAGTTCAAGGGCCTCTAAAGACTTACGTAATTGTTAATAGGCCTACTTTTATGCTTTCTTATGTATTAAGAGCAAATCATGAAACAAACTCATTTCTGTTTGAAGAAATCTTTATAGTGTTCTCATTTTTGTGGAAAGCAACATTCTTTGCTTAGTGAGAGCGTTAGTGTCCTCTTGCCCAGCGCCATTGTCTGGCGTGTCCTTGGCACACACCTCTGTCCACTGGTCTCCATTCATCTTTCCGTTTAGAATTGTTGGAGGGGCGCTGGGATCTTAGGGCTAGAAAGAAACTCTGAAGACGACTTGTAGGGGCAGCTTTTAGTCAGGGCTCTCCAGAGAGACAGCCAGCCACGTGTGCGTGTGTCTCCAGGGGGAGGCTTGCTGCAGGGGCTACGGAGTCCAAGAAGCCCCAGGACCCACAGCCTGCAAGCTAGAGTCCTGGGAGGGTGTGGCTTGAAGACTTGAAGTGGAGGGTGCAGATCTCACC
>NW_022163581.1:0-2857 GCF_008728515.1 Papio anubis | reverse complement strand
GAGCTGCTGTGAGCTCCACCCAGTTCGAGCTTCCCAGCAGCTTTGTTTACCTACTTAAGCCTCAGCAATGGTGGGCACCGCTCCCCCAGCCTCGCTGCTGCCTTGCCGGTAGATCACAGACTGCTGTGCTAGCAATGAGGGAGGCTCCGTGCGTGTGGGACCCTCCCGGCCAGGTGTGGGATATGATCTCCTGGTGTGCCTGTTTTCTTAAAGCGCAGTATTGGGGTGGAAGTTACCCGATTTTCCAGGTGTTGTGTGTCTCAGTTCCCCTGGCTAGGAAAAGGGACTCCCTTCCCCCTTGCGCTTCCCAGGTGAGGCGATGCCTCGCCCTGCTTCAGCTCTCGCTGGTCGGGCTGAAGCAGCTGACCAGCACCGATCATCCGGCACTCCCCAGTGAGATTAACCCAGTACCTCAGTTGAAAATGCAGAAATCACCGGTCTTCTGTGTCGCTCGCGCTGGGAGTTGGAGACTGGAGCTGTTCCTATTCGGCCATCTTGCTCCGCCCCCCTCTCATCCGAATTTAATTGTAGTTCCTTTAAATTGGCTCAAAGTTCAAGCTGCCTTTCAACATTCCATACTGTGGCAAATTTAATTGGCTGATTTTATTGGCACTATTGACAATCATTATCCAAAAAACAAATTGTTTGATTTTATAAAAATGATATCTTGGGTGGTCCCTCGATTAGCCAAATATCAGCCCATTCTTGAGGCTGTTAGTTACTGATGGCTCCAGTAAAGGGAATGCTGGTTGTGTAGGTCCTACAGACAAGCTTATTTCTACCTCTTATATTTCTGCTCAAAAGGTAGAGTTAATTGCTGTGATTACTTCCTTACAGGATTTCCCCAAACCTTTAAATATTGTCTCTGATTCTGCTTATGTTGTACATGCCACTAAAAATATAGAAACTGCTACTATCAAATATATTGATAATTCTGAATTGGCTTCATTATTTTCAAGGTTACAACAGGTGGTTCACCAACATAGACACCCTTTCCATATTACACATACTAGATCTCATACCACTTTACCAGAACCCATGTTTGCTGGTAACCTTAAAGTCCACTGTTTGGTCTCTTTTACAACCCAAGAAGCTCAGGAGTTCCATAATCTCAGTCATGTCAATGCTGCTGGATTAAAAGATAAATTTGCCCTTATCTGGAAACAGACTAAGTTTATTGTTCACAGCTGCCCTCAATGCCAGGTTTTTGTAGTTCCAAATCAGGAACCTGGAACCTGGTATTAATTCAAGAGGCCTAAGTCCTAATGCTTTATGGCAAATGGATGTGACTCATGTTAGCTCCTTTAGCAGACTGTCATATGTACATGTTTCTGTAGATACCTTCTCAGGTTTTATCTAGGCTACTTGCCAAACAGGGGGAGGCACGACCCATGTTAAAGAACTTCTGCACACTTGCTTTGCAGTTATAGGGCTTCTATATCAAATAAAGACAGATAACACCCCTGGATATGTTAGTAAGGCTTTTGCTTTATGCAATTGTGGGGAATTTCCCATATAAGTGGAATCCTTTACTATCCTCAGGGACAGGCTGTGGTGCAATGGGACAATCGCAATTTAAAAACCCAATTGTCCAAAAGTCTGAACAATGATAATATGATTTAACTACTCACCACTTCAAGTTACATTTGGCATTGTTTCCTTCAAAATTTTTAAATGTTCCTAAAGATAATGACCTAACTGCAGCTGAATGCCATTATACGGGCAAAAAAATCTTTCCAAACGAAGGCAAGCCTGTGTTATGGAAAAAATACCAAACCAATACTTGGGAACCTGGCACAATTATAACGTGGGAAAGAGAATATGCTTGTGTTTCACCAGGAGATCATCAATCCCCTCTGTGGGTATCCACCAGGAGACTCAAGCTTTGGGTAAATACTGACAACAAAAACCACAGGAAAAAGATGCCCATGTCAGAGACTGCCCTCAAAAGTGGTGAGATCTGCGTCAACTCATCAGAAGCAGGCACACCAAATCACATTGGGTCTGATTCTGATGGGAATGGAGACCCATCTAACTAATCCCACTTCTAATTACCTTTCTTCTTATCCTTACAAACCTAATAATCTCACCATTTCTATTAACCTGAAAATAACATCTCTCTGCTTTTCTCTTCCTCCTTCACCACTCAGTCTCGCTTACAATGAGTTTTATTTAATGATTCTCTTCTTTATACTTTCTGTCTCACCAGTTTCCTCTCACACTGGTTTACCTGATACATATAATTATTCTTATTGGGCTTAAGTGCCTTTTCCTTCATTTATTCAACTTCTCACCTGGATGGATGCTCCTGTGGAAATCTACACTAATGATAGTGTGTGGATGCCTGGAGCTACAGATGACCATTGCTCTGCTCAACCAGGAGAAGACACTGCATTTATTGTTACCATGGGTTATAAATACCTCCCTCTGTGCCTTGGACATGCACATGGTTGTATCCATCTAGAAACTCAAGTCTGGGCAGTTTATCTTCTGGATAAATCAGCTACAGAGGAACCAGAAGTTTTGGTCTCTGGCCTCTCGCTTTCTCCTTTAAAACAAATGAAAGGGGGAGTAATGGGAGATACTCCATACTTTCAATATAAACCCTCAGGAAAACCATGCCCTAAAAATTTTGAGGGCCCATCTAAAACTTTAATTTGGGAAGATTGTGTTAAGTCACATGCAGTAATATTTTAAAAATGACTCATATGGTTTAGTAATAGACTGGGTGCCAAAGGGCTATTTAAAAAACAATTGCTCCTGGCCAGGCGCGGTGGCTCAAGCCTGTAATCCCAGCACTTTGGGAGGCTGAGATGGGTAGATCACAAGGTCAGGAGATCGAGACCATCCTGGCTAA
>NW_022163580.1:0-2857 GCF_008728515.1 Papio anubis | reverse complement strand
CCCCAACCTTCAACCCCAGGCTCAAGTGATTCTCCTGCCTCAGCCTCCCCAACTGCTGGGATTTACAGGCATTAACCACCACACATGGCTTATCACCTCTTGGAGACTAGCTTTGAGTTTGGGCATTCGGTGAACTGTATTTTGGTTAATTCCCAAAGTTTCTCACTGTTTATCTTTAATTTGCTAAAAATCTACATGTATTGTAAAATGCGTTACATTTCCTTAGCATTCACGGATTCTCTGTTAGTGGGGCAGAGACACAGAAGGTATTCGGACATCATCAGGGTTGCAGTTGAGTGCTTACCCCGTACACACTGGAGATCTGGGCTCTGTGGCCCCACGGGGGTCCTCTGCCCACTGAGGGGTCCGGGTTACCTGGAAAGTACCTCCAGCCTCTGTGATTTTGCCCTTTTCAGGTTAACATCTCCTCGTTGTCCTGGACAGCATTGCCTTTCGTTCACTGACCCCCGAGTGAACAGCTAGTCAGTGGCCAGGGCTGCTTCCTTCAGCTGGGAGGTGGTGTTGTGATTTCACTTCCATGGAGCTTGGTTCTTGGTGTATTAAGGGTTCAGTTGTATCTTGATTTTTAATCTGCACCTCTGAGTTGCTCTTTTGATTGCAAAGAGATTGCTTGCTGGATTTGTTTCTGAATATTTCGTGGATAACAGGAGAACTTCGCTTATCTGTGTGTTCCTTTAATGTGTTTTTCCTGGGCATGTAAACGGGTATCTTAGCCCTTAGCCTACTTTCTGTGTGTGGTGGATTCATTCTAATCATTTATGTGAAGTCTCTCTTGTATTAAGGCCAGAGGACGTGGGGTGCTGTCTCCCTAAACTCAGGGGAAATGGCATTGTTCTTCCATTCCCCCGGGAACGCTGGGGTTTCCAGGTCCCTGGACTTGGCTCCCACACTGGGAGAGTGGCTGTGGCTTCTGGAGCCCGCTTTATGCGGGACTGACTCCTTCACTTGCTTTATTCCCCACTGTCTTTGCTGCTTTATGACGCAGGGATGAGGGAGTTGGGCCCGGGGGCCAGGCCTGTGCCTGAAAGGCTGGACGCAGAAACTCCTCGTGGGAAGGATGTTCCTTGAGGGCAGCTTGGAGTCTTTTCCTACTTTTAACAGAGAAGTAGCTATTCACATGGTTCTATTCTGCTAGTGTGTTTCAAAATAATTGGTGTAGAGTTACGAAGATGTCCGAGACACCCATGATCCACTCCGGGCCAGTGCCGGGCATTGTGCTCAGATGCCTTCAGACCACATTCAGATGCCAAAGATTCTTGCTTGGTTATTCTCAAACTTATGAGAATCTAAAACACAAGCCACGGTATGGATTTTCTCTTGAGCCCCCATGCCTTTGCTTTGCAGTTTGGGAATGAATGACTTCATCAAGGGGAAAGAATTTGAGGAAGGAGCCTCTGAAGCTAGGAGGGGGTGGGGGGAGCAGAGGGAAAAGGAGCTGTAGGGGGAGGAGCCAGGCTGGGGCTGGGGCGTCTCCCCATGATGCTCCCCCACCCCTGGCGCGAGGCCCCAGGGACTGACTGATTTTCCCACAGGAAATGTGTATGATTGCGTGTCTGTTTTGTGGGCTGGCCATTTGGATTGAGGGAATGTCCGTGTTGTGATTCCTTATTGATTCGAAGGTTGAAAAGGTTTGTGCTCAATACAGGGGTCTCTTGGTGCGATGGGAAATGTGATCGCAGCCGCCTTCGGGGTGGGAAGGGCCCTCAGTGGTGGCTGGTGCCGGCCTTAGCCTCCCTGGGTGAGCCGCCTTCAGGGTGGGAAGGGAGGTCCTTGGTGGTGGCCAGTGCCAGCAGGCCTTAGCCTCCCTGGGTGAGCTGCCCTCAGGGTGGGAAGGGAGGTCCTCGGTGGTGGCCACTGCTGGCCTTCGCCTCCCCGGGTGAGTGCTGCCCCATCCCTGGCATCTCCGACTCCTTGCCTGGCACCTTCCTCATTGGAGGCCGTGATCTATCAACCTTGTCCACGCGTGTCCTGCAGACTAGTGCTGACTGCAGGTCCAGGGGTGGTCAGAGGAGGCCAGAGGAGGCCCTCGTGATGCGAAGCTAAACGTTTAATGATGGCGCTGCTGAGTGCATGAGCCGCGTCAGCCCAAGAGTCTGGGTAGGAGGGAACCGCGGGGTGGAGGGAAGACTGGACAGATGGGTGCTTTCCTCGGCCCCTGGGAGCACGGCCAGGTCCATGCTCAGACCTCCTGGTTTCTCCCATATTTCCATAAATAGCAAGGGAAGGACTCGGGGCACCCAGGGACCTCAGGGGTATAAGCTGTGTCCTCGCGTGGCCCCAGCTGTGGCCAGTGACGTTATTCTCTTTAACCTCAGGCTTATTTTGTATAAAAACACAAAGGGACAGAAGTAGTTCAAGGGCCTCTAAAGACTTACGTAATTGTTAATAGGCCTACTTTTATGCTTTCTTATGTATTAAGAGCAAATCATGAAACAAACTCATTTCTGTTTGAAGAAATCTTTATAGTGTTCTCATTTTTGTGGAAAGCAACATTCTTTGCTTAGTGAGAGCGTTAGTGTCCTCTTGCCCAGCGCCATTGTCTGGCGTGTCCTTGGCACACACCTCTGTCCACTGGTCTCCATTCATCTTTCCGTTTAGAATTGTTGGAGGGGCGCTGGGATCTTAGGGCTAGAAAGAAACTCTGAAGACGACTTGTAGGGGCAGGTTTCAGTCAGGGCTCTCCAGAGAGACAGCCAGCCACGTGTGCGTGTGTCTCCAGGGGGAGGCTTGCTGCAGGGGCTACGGAGTCCAAGAAGCCCCAGGACCCACAGCCTGCAAGCTAGAGTCCTGGGAGGGTGTGGCTTGAAGACTTGAAGTGGAGGGTGCAGATCTCACC
>NW_022163579.1:0-2858 GCF_008728515.1 Papio anubis | reverse complement strand
GTCAGTCACAGCAGCCAGAAGAGGCATAATCATCAAAGAGCCGAGAGAAAGCCAATGTCAAATAGAAATTTGTGGCTGGCAAATCCATCTTTCAAGAATAAGAGTAAACAAAACATTATCATATAAATGAAATTGTTGGGCTATTTCCAAAATGCCCACTCTAAAAATACTTACAAAGACAGAAAAATATATAAGAAACAGAGAAAGCAGTAATTTTAATTTGGAGTCATTGGTATATGTAAGTCAGTACAGTCATTATAAAATATTAATAATGTAGCATTCAAAGGAAAAAAGTAATATAAAATACTGTAACATGTTGTGTTATAATTTCCTTACCCATCTTCCAACCCCCGACCTGTGCCATCTATGAGGTCCAATGAAGTTTGATTCTTTTTTCTGAGATCAACTCCATAGAGTAGAGCACCAAGAACAAGTTAGGTGCTTAATGAGTTTTTACCATGTGAATAACTTTCCTGAAAGTACTTAGCAGATCAGAAATTGAGATGCATAAGCACAGTTCCAAAGTGGCTGAGGAGTGACACAAAAGAACATAGTGGCATAAGAACCCTAATGACTCCCCTCCCCGCCCCCCACAGTGGCAATGTGCTTGTTGAAACACCTTTATAAAATAATCTCAATGAGAGTTGTGATTGGATTTAGTGTTGATATATTTTTGTAAATTCTGGTAAAACATACATACTATATAATTTACCTTCTAACCATTTTTTCAGTGTACAATTTGGTGGCATTAAGCACATTTACAGTGTTGTGTAATCACCACCAATATCCATTTCCAGAACATTTTCATCTTCCCAAATAGAAACTGTACCCATTAAAACATAACTGCCCATTCCCTGGTAACCTCTATTCTACTTTCTGTTTCTATGAATTAGCTTATTCTAGCTACCTCATATAAGTAAAATATCATATTTGTTTTTATTTCTGGCTTATTTCACTTACAGTGTTTTCAAGGCTCATCCAATTAGAATTTCATTCACTTTTAAGGCTGAATAATATTCCATGTGTATGTGCAACGTGGGCTGTTTATCCAGTCATCCTCAATGGACACTCGGTTGCTTCCACCTTTTGGGTATTGGGAATAGTGCTGCTATGGGCCTGAGTGTACAAATATCTGTGTGAGTTCCTGCTTTCAATTCTTTTGACGATATGCCCAAAAGTGGAATTGTTGACTCATATAGTAATTCTATTTTTACTTTCTTGAGGAACCACTATACTGTTTTCCATGGTGGCTGCACCACTGTTCACTCTCACCAGCAGTGTGCAAGTGTTCCCATTTCTCCATATCTTCACCAACACTTGGCCTAGTGAAGTTTACCATATTTTTATGTCCTTATCGGCATTCCTTTTTCTTTTCTTTTTATTTTTTTCTTTTTTTTTTTTTTGAGATGGAGTCTTGCTCTGTCGCCTGGCTGGAGTGCAGTGGCACAATCTCGGCTTGCTGCAACTTCTGCCTCCCAGGTACAAGTGATTCTCCTACCTCAGCCTCCTGAGTAGCTGGGACTACAGGTGTGTGCCACCATGCCCAGCTGATTTTTGTATTTTTTTTAGTAGAGACGGGGTTTCACCATGTTGGCCAGGATGGTCCTGATCTCTTGACCTTGTGATCCACCTGCCTCGGCCCCCCAAAGTGCTGGGATTACAGGCGTGAGTCGCTACGCCTGACCAGCATTCCTTATTTTTATGTCCTTATTGTATATGTTCTTTGGAGAATTGTCTATTCATGTATTTTACCCATTTTTGAATGAGATTGTTTTGCTATTGTTGAATTGTAGTTCTTTACATATTCTGGATATTAATTCTTTATCAGATATGTGATTGGCAAATATTTCCTCCTATTCTGTGCATTTTCTTTTGACTCTTTTAATAGTGTCCTTTGATGCAAAAAAGTTTTAAAATTTTGATGCAGTCTCATTTGTCATTTTTCTTATATTACTTGTACTATTGGTCACCAGCCAAGAAACCACTACCAATTCTAATGTCCATAAGATTTTCCTCAGTGCTTTCTTAAGGGTTTTACAAGTTCAACTCTTAAGGTTAGTTCTTTGAGTCATTCTGACTTAATTTTTGAAAAGGGTGTAATGGAAGGGCATGAATTTTGTCCAGCATCATTCTTTTGCATGTGGATATCCAGGTTTCCAGCACCATTTGTTGATGCACCATGTGTTGCAGTGGGGCTGACACATTTGTGAGATGCAGTGAGCACTAACACATGGGAGCACCATGCATTTATTTACCTGTCTTTCCTCCACAGTTGTTTTGAGAAGGCTTTCACTGACAAACCCAACAGAAATGAATATATATGACTTCTTATAAAATGAAATTCAAGTAAAATTATAAATTTTAAAATGTTAAGACTGGAGCAAGACTGGAACATCACTAGACAAACTGAAACATAGGCTGAAATGAAGGGTTTATGTTTACCTTGCTACAAATTCTGTTGGCCCACGATCTCTTATGCTTATTGCATAAGAGAGCCACAGAGTGGGGTGATAGCTCATATAACCAGTCCCTGGTTTTCTGCTTCAGAAACAATTTCAAATTCTCTGCTTAGACAGAGTAAGGAAACTAACCGAAAGATGTCGAATGTGAAGTTGGCATCTACAAAGTCAAAGAGTGAGTAGTAAGTGTAAACATCAGGAATCAAAGAGATTCTATCTTTTTACACAGCAATGGCCTCACTATGCACTGCTGAGAGGAGAAGGTCCCTTCAGGGGACCTTCATGATGAGGAAAAACGCTATATGATGTAGGGGTTTTCTGCTGCAGCCCTAAATTAAATTGTCCTTCGCTCTAAATACAGGTCTCACAAAGTTTTATGTCTTCAAAGATTTCACCTGG
>NW_022163578.1:0-2860 GCF_008728515.1 Papio anubis | reverse complement strand
TTAGCCATGGATGCAGGCATTTATTAAAAGAGCTGTATGAAATAATTCATCCAGACATGATGAACATGAAAATGATAAAAGAGGCATGCTTGCAGTGACCTAGGATAGAAGTTCACAAAAGTTATTTATTTGTGTTATATATATATGCATGTGTAAAGTTTCCTTAAAAAGTTCAATAAAGTCAATAACTGTTCTAAGGAAGAATCAATTTGTTGAATTTTCTATCCAATTCTTCTCTTTCCCTTAAGAAAGGTCTTATTTTATTATTTCATTATGCATGTTATGCATGCCCCTATTTAGCATGTAGGCAACTCTAGTACTATTAACTCTCCCCTGACCTATTGCAAGTTCTTTGACAGTAGTGGAAACGCCTTTGTTTACCTGGGTATTCCTACAGTGGCTATCACAACAGCATGTGATGACTGTACAATATTTCGAACTAACTGGGAATAAAATAAGAATTAAGAAAAGTACCAACTTGGCAATCAACCTTGAATAACCAGTAGTTAAGGGCAACTGCAAATGAGAAAAAAATGAAGTATGTGTTAAGGCTCTCAAATGCCTTTAAATGATCTTATGAAAAATAACAGCAAAGAAGTCTTCTCATTCTCAAGTTGCTATTGGCATGTATTAGAATTGACTTTATGTGACACAATGGTGGGCAAGATATTTTCAGTAATTTATTATTTTAATACTACAGGGCCCTTTGGTGTCAGAAGGGAGCTGGTTAAAATCTAAGACCTTTAGGGAAAGGTTGATGGGGGACTTTTCTTATAACTAGGAAGTAGCTGTGATACAACTGAAAGAATAACTATTGGCTTGGAGTCAGAAGACAAATTTTAAGTACTGATTTTCTCACTGACTTGGTGACTTTGGGCAAATCTCTCCCTTAGTATCAGTTTTCTCACCTATAAACATGGAGTAATGATGATTACTTTATCTCTTGAGATGATTATAAGCATGATGTGACAAAAAATAACACGGGAATCTACACTGCTGGACTAAAATGATCTGGTAACTGCTGGCCACATTTTCTTTCTAACTCCCACCCTCTACTGCCAGCATGCACACCAAATGATAGATTCTTCCATGTTGGAGAGGGGCTAAACTGATGTCTACAAATATGCATACATGCACACACACATAGCAAGGGAGAGGGAAATGGAGAGAGATGAGAGAGAGAAACAACACAATACTTGGTGTTGAGAAGCTTAAGCGGAAGCATGGAGAAAGTGTCCGGACCACTGACGGTGGGTGATGGAAATGGATAATAAAGAGCATCTTTATATGTTTTTTGTTTGTTTGTTTGTTTGTTTTGTTTTGTTTTGAGACAGAGTCTCACTCTGTCGCCAGGCTGGAGTCCAGTGGCGTGATCTCAGCTCATTGCAACTTCCGCCTCCTGGGTTCGAGTGATCCTCCTGCCTCAGCCTCCCGAGTAGCTGTGATTACAGGTGCACCACCATGCCTGGCTAATTTTTTTTTTTTTTTTTTTTTTTTGTATTTTAGTAGAGATGGGATTTCACCATGTTGGCCAGTATGGCCTCGATCTCCTGACCTCATGATCTGCCCGCCTAGGCCTCCCAAAGTGCTGGGATTACAGGCATGAGCCACCACACCTGGCTTATAAGTATTTTTATAAGTAAGAACTATGTATTTCAATATGCCTCAGGATTTTTAAGAAATGCAAGTAAAAAATTAGAACTGTGAAATAATTTTTGATTGTTGAATTTTGTTTCTTTAACCACAAAATCACACATCAATTGGACCATAAGGGTGCTTTATAAAGGCACAAAAATATCAAATGAGATAATGAACATGAAAGTGCTTTTTATTCTTTAACTTTGATTCTTATTTATTATTAATTATTGTTATTATTATTATTATTATTATTATTATTGAGACAGAGTTTTGCTCTGTCGCCCAGGCTGGAGTGCAGTGGTGTAATCTCGGCTTACTGCAACCTCCAGCTGCTGGGTTCAAGTGATTCTCCTGCCTTAGCCTCCCGAATAGCTGGGATTACAGGCAAGCACCACCATGCCAAGCTAATGTTTGTATTTCTAGTAGAGACGGGGTTCCACAAATTGGCCAGGCTGGTCTCAAACTTCTGACCTGAAGTGATCTACCCACCTCAACCTTCCAAAGTCTTGGGATTACAGGCGTGAGCCACTGTATCCGGCCATGAAAGTGCTTTTTAAACTGTAAACTGCTACACAAATATTAAACAGTATTATTACTGTCCCTGGGACACAAGTGCTTATAAAAAAGAAAGGATCTCTTCTGTCTACAATGACTTAGTGTTCTTCTAATTACAGGTATGAGTTCTCTGGGTCTAATGGTTCTATAAAAAATTATTTTCTTTGCAGTTGGAAATTTTAAAATATTTTAATAATTATTAGAATAATCTGAATTAACTGAATTTTTCTGCTTTGCCTTTCCTATGATCTACATGAATCCCAAAGACAAAGAGAACATGAGTTATTTAATCAATCATTAACTACTTGTTAATCACTATTATAGGATCAGCATATGCTAGGTGCTATCACATTTTTAAAAAAAGGCTAGACACAATTTTTGTTCTTAAGCACATTATCATTATTGAACTAATAAAAACAATAAAAGAGCGTACTATCATGTGGAACAGATTATAAGTGCACTTCTAAGAATTTAGCAGACAGGCAAACGAATGAGAGCTGGAACAGTCTGTAAGGAGGAGGTGAAATCTCAGCTGGATCTTGAAAGTTGGGTGGCATTTGAATTGTTGGAAAGAAGAAAGGGCATTTCAGCTAGTAAAGGCACTAGAAATATAGACACAATGATCCAGGGATTGAGCAAGATTTCTTCTTATGAGGGAGAAGATTAG
>NW_022163577.1:0-2861 GCF_008728515.1 Papio anubis | reverse complement strand
TCTGAAAGCTTCTTTCTAGTTTTTATTTGAGGATATGTCCTTTATCCGTGTAGGCATCAATGCGATAAAAAATATCACTTCTCAGATTCCCAAAAAAAGAGTGATAAGAGACTGCTCCAGTAAAAGAAACTGTAACTCTCTGAGACTAATTCACGCATCAGAGAACAGTTTCTGAGAAATCTTCTTTCTACTTTTCATCTGAGGAGATTTCCTTTTTCGCCATAAGCCTCAGTGCACTCACAAATATCACTTTGCAGACAACAGAAACAGTGTTAGCAAACTCCTTCATGAAGAGAAAGGTGTAATTCTGTGAGGTGAATTCACACATCACAAAGAAGTTTCTCAGAAAGCTTGTTTCTCATTTTTATTTGAGGATATTTCCTTTGTCCGTGTAGGCTTCAGGGCGATAAAATTATCATTTCTCAGGTTCCCCAAGAACAGTGGTAACAGATTGTTCCAGGAAAAGAAAGTGTAACTCTGTGAGATGAATTCACATATCAGAGAACACTTTTTCAGAAACCTTATTTCTAGTTTTCATCTGAGGATATTTCCTTTTACACCATATGACTCAGTGCACTCCCAAATATCACTTTGCAGATTACAGAAAAACAGTGTTAGCACACTCCTTCATAAAGAGAAAGGTGTAATTCTGTGAGGTGAATTCACACATCACAAAAGAGTTTCTCAGACAGCTTCTTTGTAGTTTTATTTGAGGATATTTCCTTTGTCTGCATAGGCTTCAGTGTGATAAAAATATCACTTCTCAGGTTCCCCAAAAACAGTGGTAACAGACTGTTCTATGAATAGGAAGTGTAACTCTGTGAATTGAAATCACACATCAAAGAGCAGTTTCTCAGAAACCTTCTTTCTAGTTTTCATCTGAGGATATTTCCTTTTTCACCATATGCCTCAGTGCACTCCCAAATATCACTTTGCAGATTACAGGAACACAGTAATAGCACACTCCTTCATGAAGAGAAAGGTGTAATTCTGTGAGGTGAATTAATACATCACAAAGAAGTTTCTCAGAACGTCTTTCTAGTTTTTACTTGAGGATATGTCCCTTGTCCATGTATGCTTCAATCTGATAAAAAATATCACTTCTCAGATTCCCCAAAACTGTGGTAACAGACTGCTCCAGGAAAAGAAAGTGTAACTGTTTGAGACGAATTGACACATCAGAGAACAGTTTCTCAGAAATCTTCTTTCTACTTTTCATTTGAGGATATTTCCTTTTTCACCATGTGCCTCAGTGCACTCTGAAATATTACTCCATCAGAGAGCAGCTTCTCAGAAACCTTCTTTCTAGTTTTCATCTGAGGATATTTCCTTTTTCACCATATGCCTCAGTGCACTACCAAATATCACTTTGCAGTTTACCGAACACAGTTTTAGCAAACTCATTTCTGAAAAGACAGTTGTATTTCCGTGACGTTGATTCACACATAATAAGGATGTTTCTCAGAAAGCTTCTTTCTAGTTTTTATTTGAGGATATTTCCTTTGTCAGCATAGGCTTCAAATGGACCCAGAATATCATTTCTGGGATTCCCCGAAAACACTGGTAACAGAATACTCCATGAAACGAATGTTTAACTCTCTGAGATGAATTCACACATCAGAAATCACTTTCTGAAAGCTTCTTTCTGGTTTTCATCTGAGGATGTTTCCTTTTTTACCTTATGCCTGTATGTGCTCCCAAATATCCTTTTGCAGTTTCCACAAAGACAGTGGTAACAAACTGCTTCATGAAGAGGAAGGTGTATTTTTTGGGGGGATGAATTCACACCTCACAGAAAAGTTTCCCAGAAAGCTTTTTTCTAACTGTCATTTGAGGATACTTCCTTTGTCATCTTAGGCTTCACTGCGATAAAAAAAATCTCTTTTCAGTTTTTCCAAAAAGAATGGTAACAGACTGCTCCAGGAAAAGAAAATGTAACTCTGTGAGACGAATTCACACATTGCAGAACAGTTTCTTAGAAACCTTCTTTCTACTATTCATCTGAGGATAATTCCTTTTTCACCATATGCCTCAGTACACTCCCAAATATCACATTGCAGATTACACGAACACACTGTTAGCAAACTCCTTCATGAAGGGAAAGGTGTTCTTCTGTTAGGTGAATTCACTTATAATAAAGATGTTTCTCAGAAAGCTTCTTTCTCGTTTTTGTTTGAAGATATTTCCTTTGTTCAAGTAGCCTTCAATGCAATGCAAAATATCATTTCTAAGATTCCCGAAAATCACTGGTAACAGACTGCTCCATGAAATGAATGATTAACTCTGTGAGATGAATTCACACATCAGAAATCAGTTTCTCAGAAAGCTTCTTTCTGTTTTCCATCTGAGGATATTTCCTTTTGCACTTTATGCCTCTATTCGCTCGCAAATATCCTTTTGCAGATTCCACAAAAACCGTCATAGAAACTGTTTCATGAAGAGTAAGGTGTATCTCATTGAGATGAATTCACACATCACAGAGATGTTTTCCAGAAAGCTTTTAACTAACTTTCATTTGAGGATACTTTCTTTTTCTTCATAGGCTTCAAGGCATTAAAAAATTATCCCTTTTCAGATTCCTGAAAAAGAGTAGTAACAGACTGCTGCAGGAAAAAAAGTGTAACTCTGTGAGACGAATTCACACATCAGAGAAAAGTTTCTCAGAAACCTTCTTTCTAGTTTTCATCTGAGGATATTTCCTTTTTCACCATATGCCTCAGTGCACTGCCAAATATCACTTTGCAGATTAGAGGAACACAGTGTAAGCAAACTCTTCATGAAGAGAAAGGTGTAATTCTGTGAGGTGAATTCACAGATCACAAGGAATGTCTCCGAACGCTTGTTTCTAGTTTTTATTTGAG
>NW_022163576.1:0-2862 GCF_008728515.1 Papio anubis | reverse complement strand
TGTTCAGAATGTTCATCCCTCCATCTAGGGTCCAGTCATCTTTCAGGAAGGAACCATCTTCCTCATCTTTGTCCCCTACAGTATTGTATATTTAATAGTTAAATATTTATAGGTTACATGGGTGACTGATCTGTTCATTAGGAGGAAAACAATGCCAATTTTTACATCATTATAATGGACTTGTTAAATGATTGTTAGTATAATGAAGTTTCCATGGCAAAAGAGGCTTTGCAGATGTGACTGTAACGGACAGTGAGATGGGGGAGGACCCTGGGTTGTCCAGGTGGGGTCTAGCATCCTCACATGTGCATTGATGAGAGGGAGTACGAGGGTCTGCCTCAGAGGAGGAGACCTGAGGATGAGATAGAGGCCAGAGGGCTGTGGGGCTGAGGGCGGGGGTGGGGTAGGGGCTGGAGGGGCATGGGCCAAGGGTGGGGCAGGGGATGGAGGGATGCAGGGCTGAGGCCTGGGCAGTGGTCAGAGGGGTGTGGGGCTGTGAGCCAAGCTGCATGGTGGCCTCTATGAATTGGGAGACTCCAGGTAGGAACACAACCTACTGACCCCTTGACTTCAGCCCTGGGACTCCTGACTTCCAGGGCTGAGAGGAGGTTTGCATTTGTGGTAATTTGTTGCAGCAGCCATAGGAAGTTAATGCATTGTATCTGTTCTTCACCTCCAAACCTTTGAAAAGTAACCCTGTTGTATCGGCCTTTTGTGTGCCCTAAATTCTAATGAGATGGTTTGTAGGAAATAACGGACACAAACGGTGGCAGAACACAAAGTTGGACAGAAGCAGTGTCTTCTGTGGTTCTGTAGTTTGGGTCTGTGAAGTTAGATTTCGGTCAGAGAGTGTGTGGTCTTGTTCAGTGTATACCTGGAGTACTTGTTCAGAGCTCCTGAGGGAGTGGTCTTTAACACTGTTAGCATTAAAACTTCAAGCACATCAGGGCCAGAGTTCCTGAGTCAGTGTTAGGTGACCTTTGAATAAGAGTTGGCATGTAGAATCTGCCCACTTTACTAGCATGAAGCAGCAATTTTTTTGTTTTTTGTTTTTTTTTTTTTTTTGAGATCGAGTCTCGTTCTGTCACCCAGACTGGAGTACAGTGGCTCGGCCTCGGCTCACTGCAACCTCCGCCGCCTGTACTCAATTGATTCTCCTGCTTCAACCTCCAAATTGCATGATTTATTTTCCTGTTTTATATACTTAGTATATGACAACTCTGCAAACTTTATCAATACAAATGACATGCCAGAACTTATGGCATGAACTTGTCAAACTTTATCAATACAAATGACATGCCAGAATCCAGCATTTTCCCATGCAAATTAGTAGTGATGTGGAATTCCTGGGCTGGTTTGGTTTTATAAGACATAGGGGCGGATTCTTTGCCTAATTTCTGTGGAGCTAACAATTGTTAATCACCCAGCACTCTTACCTCCCCCAACAGCTCAGGTGAGAGGGTTACCCCCGCTGTCATGATGAGAGGCAGGAGACTGAGGCTTAGATGAGCAGGTGACACATTACTGTCTAGCCCCACCCACCCCGTAGTTTCCTGCCATGGCTCAGCTATCTTCCTACGAGAAAGGACAGACACCCTGGTGCTAGGTAGAATTCCTTGTGAACCCCTTTGCATCCTCCAGGGAGTTCTTGCTTTACGGTGGTGGCTCATGGGGAGGCCTCTGGCCCACTGAGAAAGTGACTCATGTTGTAACATTACTGTCTCTCTGTCCGGCTGCTGTCGATTGGGTGATTTGTAAAGAGACATTTATTGCTCACAGCTCTGGAGGCTGGAAAGTCCAAGGTCAAGGCAGTCCAAGGTCAAGGCACCTGCACATCTGGTGTCCCAGGGCCTGTGGCATACAGACGGCAGCATCTCACAGGGTCTTGCGTGGCAGCAGGCGTCTCGTTGGGACTCACATGGTGGAGGAGCAGGAGGGCTCCTCCACCTCCCAACAAGGACACCAACCCCAGTCCTGAGAGCAGGACCTCCCAAAGGTCCCACCTCTTAATGTATCCCATCAGAGATGGTTTCAGCATGAGGTTTTGGGGACATTCAGGCCAAAGCCATTACTCTGCCACGGTGTTAGGGCTGCACGGCATCATTACTGCAGCAGAGCTACAGCCTTCTCATGTGCATTTGCTGCAGGAGGAAGACGCAGGTGCCTGTGCAAGTTGGGGTTCAGTGCAAGAAGTCAAGACCCTCTGGGAATCTTAGCAGGAGGAACTTAAGGCTTTGAGAACTGACACCTTAGGACTGCAGTTTTCTTCAGACTGTAAAAACCTTAGTGTGTGATAATACTGAACATTTCCTGAGCCCTGTGATCCTGTAAAACAGTGGTGGTTAAGACATTCCCCCTCCCCACAACTGCGCCCCCACTTTTACTGCAAGAAGCCCCTTCCCATGTGGCTTAGGCTGACTTGCAGATGACCATTTACCGAGGAAAAGGCCAGACACAGGCCTTCAAACCTCCCATCTCTGCCTTATAAGTGATTAACTGCCTGGTCCCACTAATCAATCACCTTCCACCTTGAAATGGTTCTTCTTGGTGCAGTTGCGCCTAGGGGGGTGGACTTGTCTTTGACTGTTGCCTTCCACAGAGGACGGTTAGGGTGGGCAGGAAAGAATTCTCTGCTACAGGTCTGCATTCCAGGCTGTTTCCAGAAGTGGGAATTCTTGTGCTCTGGAGTCTGGGAATGGATTTCTAGTGTCCCAGCTTCAGGTGGAGTTGAAATTGAGTGAGGCAAGCCACCACACCCATCTGGAGCCAGGAACTAGAGCCATTTTTAAAGTGGCAGTTTCTCCATAAGATTACCCAAAAAATGCGCTCAGCACGTTTCTTTCTTTCTCATATGCATTTGGC
>NW_022163575.1:0-98591 GCF_008728515.1 Papio anubis | reverse complement strand
ACACACACACACACACACACACACACACACACACACACACACACACACACCCTCCTTGCTACTCTTGTAGCTCTAGCCCAGATAAGTTCTCTGAAGGAGGGGCGTGGAGGTGGAGGGGAAGGGTTGCTCTGCGGAGCCCCCAGGATCTGTCAGCCTGTTTCTCTGGCTGGGGGATGAGAGATGGGCTTAGGTGAGGTGGGGAAGGAGGGGAGTTTGCCTATTGAGTGTTTGTAGAAGGAGATGGTCTAAGGTGGAGTATGGTTGTGTGTGTGTGCACGCGTGTGCACGCACTGTGCAAATGACAGGCACACAAATGTACCCAAAGTGGTGAGGACTCAGGGCCCCTGAAAATGGTTTCTCTTCAAATCAGAAGAAAAGGAAAACACCTTTTAGGTAGAAGAGAATGTTTGAATATACGATATTAATACATTATCTTAATAGCAATGCAGTCATTGCTATTATATTATTGTATTACATAATTACAAAATGTAATTTGAAAAATTTTCTTTTTATGGAGGAAGGTGCCCACCAGGCAAAAGTGCCTTGAGCCTATGAAAGACGTAATTTAGCCCTAGGAGGATCCTATTGGAGAAGGGGAAGCAGGCCTGTGTGGATTTAGGGGTTGATGGGAATGTGCAGCCTGTCCCGTGATACCAGAACTATCTCCAAAGCTATGTGTGTGCAGTTTCACAGATGGCCCGGTCTTGCTAAAGGGAGTGAGGGACCTGGGGTCCCCACGAGGTTGGGTGGACACAGGCTGTCTCCGTGACTGTGTGCTTCAATAAGTCTGAGGGCAGATTCTGTGTATCATGGGACAGCACTGGGGACTGGGGACACTTTTGGGGATCGGGTGCATGGGACGAGTGTACCTGGGGTGTGTGATGTGAGGATTTCATGTGTTCCACAGTATCCACAGATGTACATGCCTGCAGGAGTGTGTGTGTGTGTGTGGTGCAGGCAGCGTGAGTGGAGGGCCATCCTAGTGTGAATGTATGGTTTAGGCAGATGTGTCTAGACCTCTCAGTGCCGTCCTCATCCCCAGTAGTTGGGAGCTGTACTGCTCCACTGAACTCCTCCCCCACCAGAAAAGCCCTGAAGAATGGCTCCCCTCCATGGGGACCCCCAGGTTTTAGTCCTGTCTAGCCCACAAGACTGGGCCCCCTAGGTCATGCTAGCTGTTCCCAACGTCTAGCTCATTCCTCCCTCCCACACCCCATTTTGCTCCTCGCCTTTCTCTGGGGGAGATAATCCAAATCTCAGTTCCCAGCCTGCTCCGCTCGCTACCCCCCACCCCGTGTCCACGCGCCCTGCCTCCCCGGGCGAACGCAGTGCTAGCGCGCCACCTCGTGGTTTCTGTGAGCTCTGCAGCTCCCCAGCCCAGCGCCTGGCCGAGCCCCCGGGAGGGGTCTCCTCCGAAGACCCTGCCCGGCAGAGCAGTGTACAGGGGGCTGTATGCCCCTTTCCAAAGTCAGACTCGCGCAGCAGGCTTCCGGCGGTCCAAAGGGCGTTGAGAGTTGCAGTTGGCAGAAACAGAGGGCACGGTCCGCGGGCTGAGGGGCAGGGGTGGGTGCCCGCCTGGTCTGGGCCACTCCCGGAGGCCGCCGCGTGGGAAAGGTGGGGGCGGGGGCGGGGGCAGGCCAGGGGAGCGCTATCTGTCTGTCTATCTCCGCGTCCCCCCAGCGCCCAGCGCCCGCCGCTCTGAGCCCGTGGCGGGGCGAGTTGCCACCCGCTCCGGGTGCCCTCTGTTCTGCTGCCAAGAGGGCGCCAAGAAAGCCTGCGGCGTTGGGGGCAGGAAGGGCACTGGGCGGGCCGGCTCCCTCCCAGGATGGGAGCGGGGGTGGCATTGAGGGCCTGCTTTGGAGCTCCCCCCGCCCCGCCCCACAGACTGTGCCCTCTGTTTTCGCTCACTGCAGCTCCCCTAGAGAACAGACAGCATGGGGTGAGCCCTTCTCAGGGGTTCATCCGCTCATTCATTCATGAACCGAGATGGAGAAGTGGCAGGCGACTTAGAGCTGGGAGTCTACCTCCCTCCCTCCCTCCCCAGGCCCTCACAGAAGCCCTGGCTCCTGAGTAAAGAGAATGAGCCCTAGGCTGAATTCTGGAATCCTGGAATCTTGAAAGGGCAGTGGTGGTGGATTATACTAGGATAATTTCTAAGCTCCACTCTGCTCTGAAATTCGAAGAGCTCTCGAAATGGTTCATAGTTCACAGAAACTGCAACAGTAGGAACTTAAATAAGCAATTAAACAACTGTTTGCTAATGTGAGGTTAGCACATCTTCCCCCTACCCCCATTGCATGACATACTCCAAGATGCCAGAGTGGGCCCATCCACTTCACCACTACCTTCCAGATACCCAGGACCCATTGTTAAACGAATAAATGAGGCTTCCTAATGTTGAAGAGGGGCTGAATCATCTTAGCACTGCTCCCGTGGACCCCTGGCTGAGGCTCAGGCATGCTGGGCAGAGTCAGGACAGTGGGAAGCAAGGGGCAGGCACTGGGCTGCAGGGTAGGGGCAGGCCCCAAGGGTCTCGTCAGGCTGGCAGGACTGGAGCCACCAACTGCTGGGTGGGCACCTGTTAGCTTAGGATGGCGAGGTAGCCGGAGGATGCAGTGGGACCAGAGCACCCACCCCACCTTGCCCAGGCCAACAAGACGAGCAAGTGTCAGCCTGGCCAAGTCCTGCCTCTGGTGGAGGGGTGACGTGAGGCAGCCTGTGTCAGGGGCCTCTGGGAGTATGATAGGAGGGAGAAAGGGCAGTGCTGGCCAATGCCAAGGTCACAGTCCATTGCCTACCTGTCTGTAGCACTGAGAAAAGGTACCCTGTTGAAGTAAGCTATTCCCTGGAACCCAGGCATCATGCCACCTGGGCACTGGTACAGCAGTGGGGCTCAGAGAGAGTCAGGCCTCAGGGAGGAACTTAGGGAGGGACCAGCCCTGGTGGGCTGACCCCGCTTTCTCCATTGCCTTGGGGAGTGGCGCCATCTAGTGGTGATTGTGAGAAAGAGCCTGCTTAGCTCCACTGGGAAGACCCGAAGTGGGTCACCTGCAGGGGCAGGGCCATCGTGCCCAGAAGGAATTTACTTACTTGAGGAGCCCTATTGGCACTAAATATTCACTTTTCATCACCACCTTATGTTACTCTTTGGCTGCCACCTCTCCCTCTTCCCACCCACCTTTGAACAGCCAGTGGCTCTTTCCCTTGGTTTTCTCATTTGTAAGTAAAAAACTGGATTCTTAGATGGCCTCTGAGGTCCGTCCAAGCTCTGATGCTCCGTGATTGTAAATTCTAGGACTCTTGTCTCTCAAGGGTGAGCTCCTCGACCTTTTCACTAACTCCCTTGGAGATACACCCCAAGCTTCCAGCATTTTGCAGCCTGGACTTCCTTCCAGAGTCCTTCATTCATTCAACAGATCTTTGCTGAGTCTCGCTATGTATCTGGTCCATGCTAGGTGCTGGGGATGTAGTGATGAACAAGACAGACCAGGACCCTCTCCGTGAAGCCCACGTTCCAGCAGGGGGTGCGGACACTTAGCGACAGCTTCGCCATCATGTGATGTGTGCTGTGATGGGACACCACTTGCCGCCATGCCAGCCTCAGGGGGCCTGAACCCTTCAGGGGGCAGGAGGATATCTGAAGTGAGAAGTGAAGGATGTGTGGGACTTGGCTTGGAAAAACAGGGATGAGGGAAAGGAGACAGTTCCCGGCCCCTGGAAACTGCCACTTCCCCCTCCTTCCACCCACCTTTGTCCAACCAGTGGCGCTTTCTTTTGGGTTTCTTATATGTAAATCAAAAAGTGGATTCTTAGATAGCCTCTGCAGTCCATCCAAATTCTGATGCTCCATGATTGTAAATTCTAGGACTCTTTTCTCTCAAGGGTGAAGCATAGCATTTGTAGGGGTGGTTGGGGGGGTACCTAAAGGTGAAGCAGGGACCCAGGACTCAGAGCACTTGGAAGCCTGAAGTAGGAGAATGGGCTTTACTTAGAGGCTGCAGGGAACCGCTGGAAGATTTTAACCAGGGGAGGGTCATGATTGGGTTTTCGTTCTAGAAGGATCCCTCTGGCTGCTGTGTGGAGACGAATCAGAAATTATAAGATTGGGGGCGAGGGGCCCAGATATGAGGCTACTGCAGAAGCTCAAGCAAAGGGAATCGAGTCTGGGTTAAGGAAGAGGCAGTGCTGGCTAATGCCAGAGAGAAGAGAAGTGGGTGGAAGTGGAGAGCAGTGGGTAGATTTGAGAGCCACTGAGGAGATCAGAGGGACAGGGCTGGGGAATGGACTGGATATGAATGGCAGAGAGAAGGGAAGTGGGGGAATGACCCCTGCGCTTCTGACTGGGGTAACTGGGTGGAAAGTTGGGGCCGTTCTCTGAAATAAAGAGAACACCAGAAAGAGGAGATGCTTGATGGGGAAAAGAATGTGTCGGGTTTTTTTTCCACTGGAGTCTAACATATCTGCAGAAAAGTGCACAAGTCCTAATTAAAGGGTTTGTATGAATCAAACATAGCTGTGCAACCAGCACCCAGGCTGAGCAGCAGATTAGGAAACAATATCCAAACCTCAGAAGCCCCCTCACCCTCCCTTCCAGTTCCTACTCCCTGAGAGTAAACACTGTCTCCGCTCCTAGCACCACAGATCAGGTTTGCATGTTTTTTACTTTTGTATAAACGGAAGTGTATAGCATATACAGTCAGCCCTCTTCCGTATCCATGGGTTCTGCATCCATGGATTCACCCTACCTTGGATCGAAATTATTCAGCAAAATAATTGCATCTGTGCTTGGACACATATAGACTATTTTTTTTCTTGTCATTATTCCCTAAATAATATAGCATAACAATTACTTATATAATAATAGTTACATATTATTTGGTATTATAAATAATCTAGAGATAATTTAAAGTCTGTGGGAAGATGTGTGTAGGTTATCTGCAAATACTACTCCATTTTATATCAGGGACTTGAGCATCCACAGATTTTGGTATCCGAGGAAGGTCTTAGAACCAATCTCCCATGGACAAGGGAGGGCTGTATTCTTTTCTGTTTGGCTTCTTTTGCTCAGCATTATATTGTGAGATTTATACATGTCGTTGGCTATATTTATAGATTGTTCATTTTCATTGCTGTAATGCAGATATTTTCTCATATGAATATATCATTATTTATTTTTCTGTTCTACTGTTGATGGGCATTTGGGTAGTTTCCAGTTTGGGATTATCATGAGCGGTGCTGCTATGAGCATTCCTGTACATGTCTTTCAGTGCCTGCATCTATGCTGTTGTTGGGTACCTGCGGGTGGAATTGTGTGCCGCCAGGTGGGCACATGTTTGGCTTTAGAAGAGGCTGCCAAGCAGTTCTCCAAAGTGGTTGTGCCACCAGCTTAATTGTGATCATGCTGAGTTTGAGTGTCTTTGAGACATCTAGGAAGAGCAGTCCTAGCCGTAGTCAGCAACATAGATCGGAAAAATCAGTAAAGAAGCAGGGATTGGAGATGTAAATTGTGAGTACTCAGCTTCTTGTGATAAGTGGAGCCATTGGCATGGGTGAGATGGTCCAGGAAAGGAAGGAGGGAACATGGGGCAAAGGTCCAGGCAGCAACTGTGAGAGAGGGGTCAGAGGGAGGTGGGAAGCAGTGCAGAGAGAGTGTACCCTGAGTTGGGTGTGGGGGGAACTGGGGGAGGGTTCAAGGAGGAGAGAGCAGTCAGCAAGGTCAAATCTTGCTGTGGATTTGTAGTCAGGACAGGGTGAGGACTGAGACGCACCCGCTGTGCAATGTCTCAAGGAGGAGGTTGATGATATCAGAAGAGCGGGTAAGGGGAGTGGGGAGCTGGAAGTGGTTCACAGCTGGCTGAGGGGCCAGTGGGATGGGCGGCAATGAAGAGAACACGCACCAGCCACTCTGTCCTGATGGCTGTGAAAGGAGGAGGGAGGCAGAGGGCAGTAGCTAGAGGGTATTTGGCATATTGGGAAGGTGTGTGTGAGTGTTTGAAATGGGAGCAGCCTGTTTAGATGCCAGTTGTCACCTCCAGTAGAGAAGGGTTAATCACAAGTGCCATCCCTGAGTAGATGGGAGGCGAAGGATCTGGAACTCCTCCAAAGGGGTTGGCCTTATAGCAGATTATTATCTATTCTGTTGAGTCAAGAGAGAAGATGAACTGATAAGAGCTGGCTTTCATTGAGTATTCACTGTGTGCCAGGCACTGCTCGAAGCCATCTACATATATGAGTTCATTCACTGCTCCCGACCCTATGAGGTGGGCACTCTCATGTCCGTCTTTTGACAGAGGAGGGAACTGAGGCACAGGAAGCTAAGTAAGTGGATTTAGGATTTGAGCCCAGGCAGTCTGACTCTTAACCTCTATGGGGCAGGCATTCAGCTTGCAGGTTTAGCAGTCGGAAGGTAATTTGACGGAGCTGGGCCCTGGCCATGTGGGTGGTTTTTATACTACCCTCTGTACTTTTCTATACATTTGAAACATCTCAGAGTAAAAAGAATTGTTCTTGGGAGGCCAAGAACATGGCAGAACTGCATCTTTACAAAAATAAAAATACAAAAATTAGCTGGCTGTGGTGGCTCACACCTGTAATCCCAGCACTTTGGGAGGCTGAAGTGGGAGGATTGCTTGAGCCCAGGACTTGGAGACCAGCCTGAGCAACACAGTGAGACCCCATCTCTACAAAAAAGGAAATAAAAAAGATTAGACAGAGGCAGTCCCCAGCTACTCAGGAGGCTGAGGTGGAAGGATGGCTTGAGCCCAGGAGTTTGAGGCTTGCGCCCAGGAGTTTGAGACTACAGTGAGCCATGATCACACCACTGCACTCCAGCCTGGGTGACAGAGTGAGATCCTGTCTCAAAAGAAAAAAAAATGTGTGTGCATGCACACACACACACACAGAGGGGGAGAGAGAGAGAGATAGGGAGGGAAGAAATAGACTGCCTTTGTTCACAGATAACATGATATCTATTTAGAAAATTCTGGCAAGGTGCGGTGGCTCAAAGCTTGTAATCTCAGCACTTTGGGAGGCAGAGGCAAGAGAATTGCTTGAGCCCAGAAGTTCGAGACCAGCCTGGTCAACATAGTGAGACCCCATCTCTGCGAAAAGTAAAAAAAAATTAGCTAGGTGTGGTGGCATACACCTGTAGTTTTAGCTACTCAGGAGGCTAAGGGAGGAGGATTAACAAAATATGTACAAGATCTATATGAGTACATAAAACTCTGATGAGACAAATAAAAATCTCAATAAATGGAGAGAGACTCATGGATTCATGTAGAGGAAGATTGTTAAAATGTCGGTCCTTTCCAAGTTGATCGATCCATTCAATGCAATCCCAACCAAAATCTCAGAAAGTTCTTTTGTGGATATTGACAGATGGATTCTAAAATGTATAGGTAAAGGCAAAAGACCCAAAATAGCCAACACAATACTGAAGAAGAAGAAAAACAAAGTCTGAGGACTGACACTGCCTGACACAATGTTGGGCCAGGCGCAGTGGCTCACGCTTGGAATCCTAGCACTTTGGGAGGCCAGAATGGGAGCTCAGGAGTTCAAGACCAGTCTGGGCAACAGGGTGAAACCCCATCTCTAACAAATTAAAATAATAAAAAAAAGGCAATGTGGTATTGGTGAAAGAATAGTGAAATAGATCAATGGAATAGAATCGGGAGTCCAGAAGTTACACAAATACAGTGAATTGATCTTTGACAAAGAAAAAAGAGCCTTTTTTTTTTTTTTTCCTGAGGCAGAGCCCATGCTGGTGTGCAGTAGTGGGATCTCGGCTCACTGCAACCTCCACCTCCCGAGCTCAAGCGATTCTTCTGCCTCAGCCTCCCAAGTAGCTGGGATTGCAGTCATGCACCACCATGCCTGTCTAATTTTTGTATTTTTAGTAGAGATGGGGTTTCACCATATTGGCCAGGCTGGTCTCAAACTCCTAGCCTCAAGAGATCCACCTGCCTTAGCCTCCCAAAGTGCTGGAATTACCAGCCTGAGCCACCATGTTGAGCCTTAATTAATAATAATTATGTATCAGTATTGAGTCATCAGTTGTAACAAATGTATCACACTAATGTAGGATGTTAATAATAAGAGATACTGTGTCGGGTGAAGCAGGAGGGTAGATGGAAACTGTACTATCTGTTCAATTTATCTGTGAACCTAAAACTGTTCTAAAAAATAGTCTCTTAACTTTTAAAAAACCGAGGCAAAGAGATTTCAGAAAGATGGAACCTACCTGTTCAGTAGTGGTGTCTTGATGGGACTTTCCATGAGCCATGACATCATGCACCCAGGCTGTCTTGCCTCCTGCTTATTCCCAAGCCTGTTTCACCAGCCACACACTGAATGCATGCATCATGGAAATCCTTTCAGTAAATTTATTTTAGCTGTTTATTTATGGGACAGGGTCTCACTGTGTCACCCAGGCTGGAGTACAGTGGTGTAATCATAGCTCACTGCTGCTCGAACCTTCCAGGCTCAAGTAATCTTCCCACCTCAGCCTCCTGAGTAGCTGGGACTACAGGCACGCACCACCACACCCGGCTAATTTGTGTGTGTGCGTGTGTGTGTGTGTGTGTGTGTGTGTGTGTGTGTCTAGAGACAGGGTCCTGCTATGTTGCCCAGGCTGGTCTTGTGCTTCTGTCCTCAAGCAATCTTTCTGCCTTGGCCTCCCGAAGTGCCAGTATTATAGAGGTGAACCACTGGGCCCAGCCCCCTTTGGCTTTTTAAAAGGCACTTGGTAAAGTTAAATATCTGTACATTGAGACTTAATTAACTAATTTTTGAGACTAGCAAAGTAGGAATGGAAGGAATTTGGTGAACTGGTAGAAGCACTTACCAAACACCCACAGAAACACTAAGCTTAATGGGGAAATTTTACATGTGGGCTCTTTAAGATTGAGGAAGAGAAAAGTATCACTATCTCTGCTGCCATTTAACAGTATTAGAACTCATAGATAGGCAAAACTACAAGATAAATAAAAACATAAGTGTATAATTTGAAAGGGAAGATATAAAACCATCATTATTTGTAGATAAATATAATAATCTTCCAAGAAAACCCAATATAATCAACAACAGATTAGAATTCATAAGAGAGTTCAACAAGATTGCCATATACTTTTTTTAAAATTTTTTTTTTTTTAGAGAGAAGGTATCTTTTAGGCTGGTCTCAAACTCCTGGCCTCAAGGGATCCTCCCACCTTGACCTCCAAAAGCACTGGGATTACAGGCATGTACTACTGTGCCTGCCCTCAATATGCAAATTTCTGGCCAGGCCCAGTGGCTCAGGCCTCTAATCCCGGCACTTTAAGAGGCCAAGGAGGGCAGGTCATCTGAGGTCAGGAGTTCGAGATCAGCCTGGCCAACGTGGTGAAACCCTGTCTCTACTATAAATACAAAAATTAGACAGGTGTGGTGGCGGGCACCTGTAATCCAACCTACTCGGGAGGCTGAGGCTTGAACCTGGGAGGCAGAGGTTGCAGTGAGCTGAGATCACGCCACTGCACTCCAGCCTGGGTGACAAGAGTGAACATCCATCTCAAAATACTAATACTAATACTAATACTACTACTACTAATAATAATAATAAAGTGCTGAAAGTAAAAATAAAAACAATTCTCAAAAATGAAGGAGAAATAAAGATGATGTAATTAATAACCATCAGACTTGCACTACAAGAAATGCTGAAAGTTTTTCAGGCAGAAGGAAAATGATACTAAAAAAGAAACTGGCATCTACACAAAGATGAGTACCAGAAATAATAAATGTGCGGGCAAATAAAAGACATATTTTCTTATTTTAGATTCTCTTTAAAATATAATTGGAGCGCTAGTGGGCTGGGCTGGCCAGGGTTGGGGGAGAGGGCTGAGGCTAAGGCTTCACGCTGAACAGACTTGGTAGCCCTCCTGGCCCCTATCTTGGGGTGGAGAGACCCCAACCCCAGGGAACTCCCGCAGTGCCTGCGGTTCACTCAGCTGATGTTTATTGAATGTCTATGAGGCCAGGCCCTGGGGACGTATAAAGAACACAAGAAGAGGCCGGGCGCAGTGGCTCACGCCTGTAATCCCAGCACCTTGGGAGGCCGAGGCGGGCAGATCGCAAGGTCAGGAGTTCGAAACGAGCCTGACCAACATAGTGAAACCCCGTCTCAACTAAAAAAATACAAAAAAATTAGCCAGGCGTGGTGGCGCATGCCTGTAATCCCAGCTACTCAGGAGGCTGGGGCAGGAGAATCGCTTGAACCTGGAAGGCAGAGGTTGCAGTGAGCCGAGATCATGCCATTACACTCCAGCCTGGGCATTAAGAGTTAAACTACATCTAAAAACAAACAAACAAACAAACAAAACAAGAAGAAATAGAAAACCTAAATAACTCTATGTCTCACATTAAATTTGTAATTTAAAACTTTCCCATAAAGGAAAATCTAGGCATAAGTGGCTCCACTGGTGAATTTTATCAAACATTCAAAGAAGTGGTTCCAAATTTATCTGCTGTTTTGGAAAATAGAAGAGGCTGAAACCTTTCCAGCTAATTTAATGCAAGCATGACCTTGATACCAAAACCAGACAAATACATTACAAGAAATGAAAGCTCCAAACCAACGTCTTCATGAACACAGATGCAAAGTCCTTAGCAATAGCCAGGTATGGTGGCATGTCTATAGTCCCAGCTACCCAGGAGCCTGTGGTGGGATGATCCTTTGAGCCTGGGAGTTCAAATCCAGCTTAGGCAACATAGCAAGACCCTATCTCTAAAAATTAAAAACAATAAAAATAACAAATAAATAAATAATTAGCAAAACATTAGCAAATTGAATCCAGAAATATACAAAAAGTAATGCAGCAATATAGAAAAAAGATGGCACACCATTACCATTACATTCCCAGGAATGTAAGATTGATTTTGGCCGGGCGTGGTGGCTCATACCTATAATCCCAGCACTTTGGGAGGCCGAGGCAGGTGGATCACCTGTGGTCAGAAGTTTGAGACCAGCCTGACCAGCATGGTAAACCCCATCTCTACTAAAAATACAAAAAAATTAGCCAGGCATGGTGATGGGCGCCTATAATCACAGCTACTCGGGTGGCTGAGGCAGCAGGATTTCTCGAACCTGGGAGGTGGAGGCTGCAGTGAGCCAAGATCGTGCCATTGCACTGGGTAACAAGAGCAAGAGTCCGTCTCAAAAAAAAGATTGATGTTACATTTGAACATCAATCAATATAATTCATCATATTAGCAGAATAAAGGAGAAAGTTATATGATAATCTCAATAGATGCAGGAAAAGGGTATGATGAAACTCAACACCCATTCATAATAAAAACTCTAGCAACTGAGAGCAAAAGGAAACTTTCTTAATCTGATAAGAGATATGTTTTTAAAAAGTATAGCTCACAATGGTACATAATCTGTTACGATAATATATAGAATATTATGTAATCTATAATAATGTTATATGATAATATAAAACTATAGCTAGCATAATAATGGTAATTCAAAACTTTACCCTTAACATCAGGTCTGAGGCGAGAATGTTCACACTGACCATTTCTATTATGCTATGGTTCTAGCGAGTACAATAAGGCAAGAAAAAGAAAGGAAGAAGGAAAATTGTCTTTATTTACAAACATCATGATTGGCTGTGTAATCTACAAAAAATCTACTAGAACTAATAAGTGAGTGTATCAGTCACAGGACACTTGGTCAAATATTATATATTTCAATAGACTAGCAAAAGAAAGGAAATTGAAGATAAAAGAAAATGCTACTTAGAATAAAAACAGCATACACAAGGGGATAAGCTTAAAACATGTATAAACCTTGTCCTCTGAACAGTACAAAAAAAATTTTTTGAGAGATTAACACCTAAATAAGTGTAGAAAGTAGGACAAATGACTCAATATTGTTCAGATGTCAGTTCCCCCAAAATTGATCTATAGGGGGACTTTGTAAAAATTATTTTGGTTTTGTAGTCAACTTTAAAAAATGATTCTAAAATCTATTTGAAAAAGTAAATATTAATAAATATCTGAGACAATCTTAACAAAGAGTAAAGAGGTAGGACTTAGCAGATATTAAGACACACCATAAGGCATGGTAACAACCATTGGTTTAAGAATAAATAGAGTAATAGCATATAATAAAGAGTTCAGTCACAGACCCAGGGTTTATGGCAAATCAGTGGGGGACAGGACAGATTGTTTAACAGATACTCAGAGAAAACAAAATTCAGGCTGGGTGTGGTGGCTCATGCCTATAATCCCACCCTTTGGGAGGCTGAGGTGGGCAGATCACTTGAGGCTAGGAGTTCAAGATCAGCCTGGCCAACATGGTGAAACCCCATCTCTACTAAAAATACAAAATTTAGCCATATGTGGTGGCACACATCTGTAATCCCAGCTACTTGGGTGGCTGAGGCAAGAGAATTGCTTGAACCCAGGAGGTGGAGGTTGCAGTGAGCTGAGATCACACCACTGTACTCCAGCCTGGGCAACAGAGCAAGACTCTGTCTCAAAAATAAAAACAAAGAAGAAGAAGAAGAAGAAAGAAAACAAAGTTTAGAGCCCTACCTAATACCATACACAAAGGTGGACTCCAGATAAATGAAAGTTCTAAATCTGAAAGGTAAAAAGACCAGGCATGGGGGTTCATGCCTGTAATACCAGCCCTTTGGGAGACTGAGGTGGGTGGATCACTTGAGATCAGGAGTTCAAGACCAGCCTGGCCTGTGAAACCCCATTTCTACTAAAAATAAGCTGGGTGTGCTGGTACACACCTATAATCCTGGCTACTCAGGAAGCTGAGGCGGGAGAATTGCTTGAACCCAGGAGGTAGAGTTTGCAGTGAGCTGAGATCACACCATTGCACTCTAGCCTGGGCAACAAGAATGAAACTACATCTCAGAAAGAAAAAAAAAAAAAAAAGAAGGGTGAAAGTATAAAATAGAAGAAAATGCAGTGTCCCATCTTTGTAATCCAGGGTAGGGAGTGTCTTCAATCTCTAAAGATAAAAAATTGAAAACTTTTATGTTAACATAAAGAGTTTCAATTCAAATAAGGATACCATAGACAAAATGAATAGATGTATACAGAATGAGAAAAGAGGTTTACGATATCTAAAATAAACAGGAGAATATGTAGAAAAATTGAGACTGTGTATAAACTCTTGCAATTTAATAAGGAAAAAGATAGCAACCTAATTAAAGGACAAAAGATTCAAACATGCAATTTTCAGGATATTACCTATATACCCCATGTGTATATAGGAAAAGCTGCTCAAATTCACTAGTAATCAGAGAAATGCACATTAAAACACCCATGAGGTAGTCCTTTACAACTATAAGATTGGTAACAATTCAAAAACGGATTAGAGTCATGTTGGCTGAAATGTGCATCTGTTTCTGAACTCTCTGACACATACATACCTCATGATCCAGCCGTCTTGCTCCTGGTAGAACCCTCACACAGGAACATGTATGAAAATGTTCATCGTATGTTACTCATGGTAGCAGGGAGAACGTCCATTCTTGGAGTGTGGAGAGGTAAAATGTGGTAGACACACTCCATGGAGCACTTCACCACAATAACAAAATACAAAACATAGAAACATGGATAGATTTTAGAAATATGGTTCTGAAGGAGAAATGTAAGAATTATATTGCATTTGAGTGAATAAATGAAATATGTACCATGTTTACATAAAATACATGTACATATTTTGCAAGAACACATAAAAACCAAGAGAATACACACTAATTAAATTATTCAGCAAGTATTCATTGAGTATCTGTCATATGCCAGCCAATGTTCTAGGCTCTTGGCATTCAACAATGAACAAAAAAAGATCCCTGACCTCATGGAGCTTGTAGGTAGTACAGACAAAAAACAATATTCATGATAAAGAAGTCAATTATATATTGCATTAGAAAGTAATAAGAACTCTGGAACAAAAGAAAAAAGTAGGACAGAATGAGGAGGATTGGGTATTGGAAGGGCAGTTATGAGAGTCTTCACTGAGAAGATGGACTGTGAGCAAAGACCTGAAGGAGGTGAGAGAGTGAGCCATGAAGACATGTGAGGGATAGTGTTCCAGGCAGAGGGGAGAATTGGTGCAAAGGGTCTGAGGTGGGAGTGTACCTGATGAGTCTGAAAAACAGCAAGGAGACCAGCATGGCAAGAGAGAGAGCAGAAAGAATGAGGCAATGTGCCAGGAGAGGGGGGTCAGAAAGGCAATATGGCAGGGGTGGGAGGATCATAAAGGTCCTCAAAGCATATTGTAAGACTGAGTTTTTCTTTAAGTGAGATGAAAAATTATTGCAGGATTTTGAGCAGAGAAGTGGACATGGTCTGATTTGTATTTTATTTGAATGTGTCACATTGTGGATCTCTGAGTTTATCCTATGTACAGTTCATTGAGTTTCTTGGATGGGTAGATTCATATCTTTCATCAAATTTGGAAAGGTTTTGGCCATTATTTCTTCAAATATTCATTCTTCCCATGCCTCTTCTCTTTCTGGGACTCCCAAAACGTACATGTTGACATGCGTGATTGTGTTCCACAGGTCTCTTAGGCTCCCTCTGTTTGTTTGTTTTTTTTTGCCCCCAAGACAGAGTCTCACTCTGTCACCAGGCTGGAGTGCAGTGGCGCAATCTCGGCTCACCGCAACCTCCGCCTCCTGGGTTCAAGCGATTCTCCTGCGTCAGCCTCCCAAATAGCTGGGACTATAGGCGCATGCCACCATATCCAGCTAAGTTTTGTATTTTCAGTAGAGATGGGGTTTCACTATGTTGGCCAGGATGATCTTAATCTCTTGACCTTGTGATCTGTCTGCCTCAGGCTCCCAAAGTGCTGGGATTACAGGTGTGAGCGACCACACCTGCCTGGCTCCCTCTTTTTTGAATTCTGGTTTCTTTCTGTCCTTCAGGCTGAATAATTCCAGTTGACTATTTTCAGGTTTGCTAATTCTTTTTCTTTCTTTCCTTTTTCTTTTCTTTTTCTTTTTCTTTTTTTTTTTTTTTTGAGATGGCGTCTCACTCTGTTGCCCAGGCTGGAGTGCAGTGGCACGATCTCAGCTCACTGTAACCTCCGCCTCCTGGGTTCAAGCGATTCTCCTGCCTCAGCCTCCTGAGTAGCTGGGATTACAGGCACATGCCACCACGCCTGGCTAATTTTTGTATTTTCAGTAGAGACAGGGTGTCACCATATTGGTCAGGCTGGTCTCAAACTCCTGACCTCATGATCCACCTGCCTCGGCCTCCCAAAGTGCTGGGATTACAGGCGTGAGCCACTGCACCTGGCAGTTTTGCTAATTCTTTATTCTGGCTGTTTAAATCTGCTGAGGAACACCGCTTGTAAGTTTTTCATTTCAGCGATTGTACTTTCCAGCTCTAGAACTTCTATTTGGTTTCTTTTTTAAAATATAAATTCTGTCTCTTTATTGATATTCTCTGTTTGTTTAAACATTATTCTCTTGGTTTCCTTTAGCTCTTTGGGTATATTTAAAACAGTTAACTTAAAGTTTTTGTCTAGTAAGTCCAATGTCTGCACTTTTATGGTATGGTTTCTATTGATTTCTTTTTCTCTTTTCTATAAATTGCCTTTCTTATTTCTTCATATGCCTTGTAATTATTTTCTTGAAAACTAGACACACTGAATATTATAAGATGGTAACTCTGAAATCAGATTCTGCACCCCATTTGCTGTTGTTGCTTACTTCAGGCTGCAGTCATCAATTTGTTTATTGACTTTTCCAAACTAGCTTTGTAAATACTACATTTCTTGTCATGTGTGGTCACTGAAGTGTTTTCTGTTATCTCAGTCATCAGCTAATGGCCTGACCTTAAATGCTGCTTTATTTAGCAGTCTCTTTCTTCATTCCATAGTACTTCGGTTACTATAGTTTTTTTTTTTTTTTCAATTCTAGAGATCCAAAAAGTTGATTCCGTTGGTTGCTTCAGTAAATAGACCAATTCTTGGAGCTTCCTACTCTACTATTTTCCATAATGTCATCCCTGCTTTGTTTTTAAAGTTCACTCTGTTCAAGATATATTGTTTTAGTTTGTTTTATTTTGTTTTGTTTTGCTTTGTTGAGACAAGATCTCACTCTGTCACCCAGGCTGGAATGCAGTGGCACAATCACAGCTCACTGTAGCCTCGACTTTCCAGGCTCAAGAGATCCTCTCACATCAGCCTCTCAAGTAAGTGGGACTACAAGCATGGGCCACCATGTCCGGCTGTTAAAAAAATATTGTTTTGGCCAGGCGCATGCCTGTAATCCCAGCACTTTGGGAGGCCAAGGTCGGCAGATCATGAGGTCAGGAAATAGAGACCATCCTGGCCAACATGGAGAAACCCCATCTCTACTTAAAATACAAAAATTAGCCAGGCATGATGGTGCACGTCTGTAGTCCCAGCTACTTGGGAGGCTGAGGCAGGAGAATCGCTTGAACCCAGGAGGTGGAGGTTGCAGTGAGCTGAGGTTGTGCCATTGCACTCCAGCCTGGTGACAGAGTGAGACTCTGTCTCATAAATAAATAAATAATAAGAGTAATAATAAAATTATTATTATTTTTGTAGAGACAGAATCTCCCTATATTTCCCAGGCTGGTCTCAAACTCTTGGACTCAAGCAATTTTCCGTGCCTTGTCCTCCCAAAGTGCTGAGATTACAGGTATGAGCCACCACACCTGGCTCGTGATACATTGTTTTTTTGTTGTTTTTTTTTTTTTTTTTTTTTGAGACAGAGTCTTGCTCTGTCGCCCAGGCTGGAGTGCAGTGGCCAGATCTCGGCTCA
The DNA here is from genome assembly GCF_008728515.1 of Papio anubis. NCBI lineage: Eukaryota > Metazoa > Chordata > Mammalia > Primates > Cercopithecidae > Papio > Papio anubis. The sequence goes on along the minus strand of NW_022163575.1, from coordinate 81,795 downwards.
CTGCAAGCTCTGCCTCCCAGGTTCACGCCATTCTCCTGCCTCAGCCTCCCGAGTAACTGGGACTACAGGCGCCCACCACCTTGCCCGGCTAGTTTTTTGTATTTTTTAGTAGAGACGGGGTTTCACCGTGTTAGCCAGGATGGTCTCGATCTCCTGACCTCGTGATCCGCCCGTCTCGGCCTCCCAAAGTGCTGGGATTACAGGCTTGAGCCACCGCGCCCGGCCGATACATTGTTAAGTGAAGAAAATCAAGGTGTAGATATGTGTGTACGGCATGCTACTATTTATCTAAAGGTGAGGGGGGTGGATATTGGCTTATAAATAGTGAATGTAAAACCACAAAACTTAAAAAGAACGATTATACACCTATCCCTGATGAGTATAGATGCGAAAAAAATCTTAACAAATTATTAGCAAGCAGAATTCAGTATTATATAATTAATTATACACCATGACCAGGTGGGATTTATTCCAGGAATGTAAAGATGGCTCAATGTTTGAAAATTAATCAGTGTAGTCCACCGTATTAGCAGGTTAACGAAGAAAAAAAATCACATGGTCATATAAATTGATGCAGAAAAAGTATTTGACAAACTTTTAACACCCATTCATTATGAAAATTCCCCCAAAACCAGGAGTAGAGGGGAATTTCCTCGACTTGATAAGAATATCTACAGAATATTTATAGGTAACATCATACTTAATGGTAAAAGACTGAATACCTCATCCCTAAGATCACAAACAAGGCAAAGATGTGCACTTCACCACTGCTATTCCTATTTGCAGATGACATGGTTTTCTACAAAGAAAATCCCAAGGAATATACAAAAAAATACCTTCCATGACTAATACGTGAATTTAGCAAGGTCAAAGGATATAAGATCAACATATAAAAATTAATTGTACTTCTATATATGGGCAATGAACATAGAAAAACTCAAGTTAGAAACACAATACTATTTACATTGCTTTAAAAAAGAGAGAAATATTTAGGTGTTAAGCTAACAAAAGATACAGGACTGCAGATGTCAACTGGGATATTTCATTTACAATAATGGATTGTCATTATTGCAATTCTCTAAGGGATGCAACTTAAGTGTACAACTTAAGTGGGTTGTAATCGGGGGCTTTAGCAGTCTGCCTTTGATTTTGCCTATGGATTGAGATAATGCTAGTTTAACTTTTAACACTGTGAATGTTGTGACCATGTTTTCTAGAGTTCAGATAATGAAAACAAGAATTACTATAATACCAGTGCCAATGATTACCATACAATATAATACCAATGACATCACTGACTGTATTATCTTCACAAAAGATGGAAGGACACATACATTGAATTGGGTACGTAAAGAACCAAAACAGAATTCTGCAATATGCAGAGAAGAATCTGAGTTTGGGCACAGTGAAGTTGGGCATATGAAAGCACACATGAAAACTAAATCTCACAAGTCCAGGATAAGACAGGCAAGTACTTCTACATCAATAAAAGGTTTTTTATTTTCCAAAAAGACACCAATCCTTGGCCAGAAGTGATATCTGCTGAATTGGCTTGTTCAGGACAGTTCTCCAGGTGGCCTTGGACAGAATTGATTTTCCCTTCTTTTTTACTTGTAGTTCTCAAGAATAATTGTGTAGAATGTACTGGGAGAGTAATATCCTGAGATAAGGAAGAATTGGCTGGACAGCTCAGGTTCTGTTCCAAGTCCTCTTCAAAACAAGATGACCTTCAATGCTTTGGCTCAGCAAGTACCATATCTCCAGAGTATAAAACCCAGGGCGGGCTGGTTTCCAGGTCCCTCTACTAGGGTGCAAGTGAGGCATGCACAGATGAGATTCTAGCCACCATATGGAGCTTTCCTGAGTTTTGGGGGACTGTGTTAGGCAGCTTTTATGCTACTATAAAGGAATACCTGAGATTGGGTAATTTATAAAGAAAAGAGGTTTAATTGGCTCATGGTTCTGCAGTCTGTGTAGGAAGCATGGTGCCAGCATCTGCTTCTGGTGAGGGACTCAGGAAGCTTACAATCATGGTGGAAGGCAAAGAGGGAGCAGATGAATTACATAGTGAGAGCAGGAGCAAGTCTGTGGGGGGCAGGGGAGGTGCCAGGCCCTTTAAACAACTAGATCTTGCATAAACTAACTTGAGTGAGAACTCACTCATTACCATGGGGATGACACAATTCATGAGGGATCCACTCCCATGATTGTATGAAAATACAATCATCTCTTCCCAAAGTCCCCCAAAGTCTTAACTTGTTCCAACATCAAGTCCAAAATCCAAAGTCCAAAGTCTCATCTGATACTCAAGCCCAAGTTCCTTCCACCTATAAGCCTGTAAAATCAAAAGCAAGTTATTTACTTCCAAGACACAATGGTGGTACAGGCATTGGGTAAACATTCCCATACCAAAAGGGAGAAATTGGCCAAAAGAAAGGGGTAATAGGCCCCATGGAAGTCTGAAACCTAGAGGGCAGACATTAAATGTTAAAGCTCCAACATAATCCTTGACTTCCTGTTCTACATCCTGGTGTGAGGGGGTGGGCTCCTAAAGCCTTGGGCAGCCCTGCCCGTGTGGCTTTGCAGGGTGCAGCCCACATGACTACTCTCATGGGTTGGACTTGAGTGCTTGCAGCTTTTCCAGGCAGAGGGTTCAAGCGCTGGTGAATCCACCATTCTGGGGTCTGCAAGGTGATGGCCCCCTTCCCGCAGCTCCACTAGGCAGTGCCCTGGTGGGGACTCTGCGGGGCTCCAACCCCAGATTTCCCCTCAGCATTGCCCTAGTAGAGTTTCTCTGAGGGAGCTCTGCCCCTGCAGCAAGCTTCTGTCTGGGCACCCAAGCTTTTCCATACATCCTGGAAATCTAGGTGGAAACTGTCAAGCCTCCCTCATGCTTGCATTCTGAGTATCTACAGACTTACCATCATAAGGAAACCACCAAGGTTTATGGCTTGTGCCCTCCAGAGTAGTGGCCCAAGCTGTACCTGGAGCCCTCTTAGCCACAGCTGAAGCTGGAGCAGCCAGAATTTGAGGAGCAGTGGGACCCTGGGTCTGGCCCCTGAAACCATTTTTTCCTCCTAGGCCCTGTGATGGATGGGCTATCTCCAAGGTCTCTGAAATGCTTTCAAGGTCTTTTCCCTGTTGTCTTGGATATTAGCACTTGGCTCCTTTTAGTCATGCTAATCTCTCCAGCTAGTGGTTGCTCCACAGTCTGCTTGTATTCTTCTCCTGAACTTCCCCTTTCTCTGCCACATGGCCAAGCTGCAATTTTTCCAAACTTTTACACTCTGTTTCCTTTTTAAATATAAGCTCCAACTTTAAGTCATTTCCTTGCTTCCATATATGATCATTGGCTATTATAAGAAGTCATGCCACTTCCTGAATGCTTTACTGCTTAGAAGTTTCTTCCACCAGATTCCCTAGGTCATCACTCTTAAGTTCAAACTTCCACAGATCCCTAGGGCCTGGATAAGATACAGCCAAGTTCTTTGCTAAGGCATAACATGGGTGATCTTTACGCTAGTTCCCAACAACTTCCACATTTCCAAGACCTTGTCAGCCTGGCTTTTGCTGTTCACATGTTTATCAGCATTTGGGTCACAACCACTTAACAAGTCTCTGAGAAGTTCCAAACTTTCCTTCATCTTGCTGTCATCTTCTGAGCCCTCCAAACTCTTCCAACCTCTGCCCATTACCCAGTTCCAAAGCCACTTCCACATTTTCAGATATCTTTATAGTAACACCCCACTTCTCAGTGCCAATTTTCTGTGTTAGTCCATTTTTGGATTGCTATAAAGAAATACCTGAGGCTGGATAATTTATAAAGAAAAGAGGCTTAATTGGCTCATGATTCTGCATGTACAGGAAGTGTGGTGTCAGCATCTGCTTCTGGTGAGGGCCTCAGGAAACTTACAGTCAGGGTGGAAGGCGAAGAAGGAGCAGGCATGTGGGTGAAGAAGGAGCAGGCATGTCCCATGGTGAGAGCAAGAGAGAGAGGAGGGAGGTGCTAAGCTCTTTAAATAATCAGATCTCATGTGAATGACCAGAGTGAGAACTCACTGAACTCATGCAGCCCTTCAAGAGGGATCCACCTCCGTGATCCAATTACCTCCCACCAGGCCCCACCTCCAACGCTGGGAATCACATTTCAACATGAGATTTAGAGGGGATAAATATCCAAACCATATCAAGGACCAGCTCCAAATGAATTCTGTGCTTCTGCTCTCCCTCGCTGCCTATCTGTAAGTAACAAACCTGCATCAGTAACTTGTGTATGTGAGTGTTCTGTTTCACAGGACTTGGGTCTTTGGTAAAAGTCCAGCCCCAAATGCAATGAGCTGAAGTGGTAACCAGTGCACAGTGGACCTTCTTTGCAGCTTGGGCATGCCACGCAAATGAACAGGACTTATCATTTGTTCCCTTGATTGCTCTGAGACTGAGTTAAGTTACATTTCCTGATTCCAAGGTTGCAACTGAAATATCCTGTAGGGGCGAAAGAGTTCCGATTTTGCCGTATCATGCTTTCCACAACACATCAGGCAATCCATCCGATCACAGCAGCAACACCAAAAACGATCCCCTCCACTCTCAGGTACTGTAATTTGAAAAATGGAGTTTTGGCTGGCTGTGGTGCCTCATGCCTGTAATCCCAGCACTTTGGGAGGCTGAGGTGGGAAGATCATAACTTGAGCCCAGGAGTTTGAGACCAGCCTGAGCAACGTAGCAGGACCTTGTCTCCACACACAAAAATTAGCTGGGCATGATGGTGTACGCCTGTAATCCCAGCTACTCGGGAGGCTGAGGCAGGAGAATTGCTTGAACCCAGGAGGCAGAGGTTTCAGTGAGCCGAGATTGAGTCATTGCACTCTAGCCTGGGTGACAGAACAAGACTCTGCCTCAAAAACAAACAAACAAACAAACAAAAATTTAACTGTTCATCTTACTGTCTATGCAGATTTTCTAACAAATTCACAGAAAAACGTAAGACAAAAGATTGTTGATATCTTATCCAAATACAAACCAAACCTGGCCCATCTCATCTTGCATAGTCAGCCGACAGGGCAAACACAAATTCTAGCAAATATCATTCAGTCTATAAACTTCTTACTAAAAAATAAAAAAGATCCCACCTGCTAAATCCTGCACACCTGTACACAATATCATGAGATGAGGGATGATTTACTGACCTATGATATTGAGGCTTTCATAATGGAAGCCTTTTGTTTTTTGTTTTGTTTTGTTTTTGTTTTTGTTTTTGTTTTTGTCTGTCTGCTTTTTGAGACAGTCTCCCTCGGTTCACTGCAACCTCCACCTCCCAGGTTCAAGTGATTCTCCTGCCTCAACCTCCCGAGTAGCTGAGATTACAGGCACGTGCCACCATGCCTGGGTAATTTTTGTGCTTTTAGTAGAGAAGGGGTTTCATCATGTTGGCCAGGCTGGCCTCAAACTCCTGACCTCAGGTGATCTGCCCACCTCAGCCTCCCAAAGTGCTGCGATTATAGGCGTGAACCACCACACCTAGCCTCATAATGGAAGTTTGAGGTCACTTCTCAGTTTCTCCAAAATGTGCAGAAGCAATTTATTAAAAGTTTTTACTTTATGATTATTATTATTATTATTTGTGAGATGGAGTCTCGCTCTGTGGCCCAGGCTGGAGTGCAGTGGCAAGATCTCAACTCACTGAAACCTCTGCCTCCTAGGTTCAAGAGATTCTCCTGCCTTGGCCTCCAGAATAACTGGGATTACAGGTGCCTGCCACCACGCCGGGCTAGTTTTTGTATTTTTGGTAGAGATGGGGTTTCACCATGTTGGCCAGGCTGGTCTCAAACTCCTGACCTCAGGTGATCCGCCTGTCTTGGCCTCCCAGAGTGCTGGGATTACAGGTGTGAGCCACCGTGCCTGGCCAAATTTTTTACTTTATATAAATGCAAGGAGATAGCTTAGACATGTGCCTCCAAAATGCTTCTCATGGTTGCTATCCATAGCAAAGATGTTAAAATCTTGACCTGCTGTTAAATCACATTCTGAAAGGGCGAGATAAAAAGAGTGTTCTTTTCTAATTTGGAAATACATTAAGGATTAAGGATGAGAATGGAGAAAGGGATTACAGTAACGTAGAAATATGTTCTTTCTCCAAAACCTTCTGATGATCTGTGAAGAGGCTGTAAGGATGAACTGACTGCATCAGAGATGTTCCATGCCATGTGTAGGTTGTGACAGAATATTCATACAGTAAAACAAAGTGACTTATATTTTGGAAATAAGACTGCTTCAGAGTTTTGAAAAAAAAATCCACCAGAAAAACAGCCAAATTAAATAGGATTTCGTTAATTTCTTTACTAAAATTAAATAGGATTTCCTTTAATTTCTTTACTAAAAAAATGTTATTTTGAATCCAACTTTGATTTCACAAGTTTGAATTTTTTCTGGGCTTTAAAAGCATTTTCCCTTAGAAAGAAGAGTTAAACTTCTGATGATATCCAAGGTACTTCCAAGCATTTAAAAATGACAGACATTTTAGACATTGATAGTCTATAAGATAGATTTACACCTTATGGACATAAGATGCAAAGGGCCTGATTGATAAACACATTGCTGCTCCACCAAAACAAGCCTGTAGACGCAAAGTAGATGAGCATTTTTGGTCCAGGTGTGGTGCCTCACACCTGTAATCCCAGCACTTTGGGAGGCTGAGGCAGGTGGATCACCTGAGGTCAGGAGTTCAAGACCAGACTGGCCAACATGGTGAAACCCCATCTCTACTAAAAATACAAAAATTAGCTGGGCATAGTGACGCATGCCTGTTGTCCTAGCTACTCGGGAGGCTGAGGTAGGAGAATTGCTTGAACCTGGGAGGTAGAGGTTGCAGCGGGCTGAGATCACGCCACTTCACTCCAGCCTGGGCAATAGAGCAAGCCTCCATAAAAAATAAAAACTAAAAATAAATAAAAATAAAGTAGATGGACATTTTTGAAGAGCTATAAACTAATTTCTACAAGCCTAAACACCTGCTGTGGCTAGTTAGTATAAAATTCTAAGTATTCCAGGCTCAAATGTTTTCGTTGCGAGGATATTGAGTTTGATATCATCACATTGGAATGACAACAGGAATCGGTGTAATACAGGCTTGACAACAGCAGAACTGCAGGTCTAACTGGCTCTTACCTTTGATTGTCTACAGTTTTCCCACTATCTAAAAGAAATAAAACATGTCCCAAAGGCTGCAGGCAGTTAGGAGTGTTACCAGAATAGAAAACAGGAAGAGTCATATGATCTTACTATGGCATGGGACACAAAGAAACATGTCACTGATCAGGTACACAGTGGCTCACTGTAATCCCAGCACTTCGGGAGGCCAAGGCAGGAGGACTGCTTGAGCCCAGCAGTTCATGATCAGCCTAGGCAACATAATGAGACCTCATCTCTACTAAAAATCAAAAAAATTAGCTGGGGATTGTGGTCCATGCCTGTAGTACCAGGTACTCAGATGGCTGAAGTGGGAGGATTGCTTGAGCCTGGGAGGTAGGGGCTGCAGTGAGCCATGATCATGCCACAGCACTCCAGCCTGGGCAACAGAGCAAGACCCTGTCTCAAAACAAAACAAAACAAAACAAAACATGTCATTGCTGTTTTAAAAAAAATTAAATATGGGTAATATCTGTTTAATTAGTCCTATTATATTTGTGTTCTCCTTTTACAAAATCTTTCATGTATGTATCTTAAGACTACACAGTAGTGGCCAGGCACAGTGGCTCATGCCTATAATCCCAGCACTTTGGGAGGCCAAGGTGGGGGGATCACGAGGTCAGGAGATCAAGACCAACCTGGCCAACATGGTGAAACCCCATCTACACTAAAAATACAAATATTAGCTGGGCGTGGTGGCACGCACCTCTAGTCCCAGCTACTCGGGAGGCTCAGGCAGGAGAATTGTTTGAACCAGGGAGGCAGAGGTTGCAGTGAGCCGAGATCACGCCCCTAGTGGCACTCCAGCCTGGCGACAGAGCGAGACTTCGTCTCAAAAAAAAAAAAAAAAAAAGCACAGTAGTATAGACTATAGAATTTAAATACCTAGTAAAGAGTTATAAAAGAGTTAAAATAAGGCTGGCACAGTCGCTCACGCCTGTAATCCCAGCACTTTGGGAGGCCAAGGAGGGCAGATCACCTGAGGTCAGGAGTTCAAGACCAGCCTGGCCAACATGGTGAAATCCCATCTCTACAAAAATACAAAAATTAACCAGACATGATGGCAGGCACCTGTAGTCCTAGCTACTCGGGAGGCTGGGGCAGGAGAAACGCTTGAACCCCAGAGGAGGCGGTTGCGGTGAGCTGAGATCATGCCACTGCACTCCAACCTGGGTGACAGAGCAAGACTCCATCTCAAAATAAATAAATAAGTAAATGAACAGAAAGAGACTTTATAAAAAGTGTTTATTCACACATATCATTTGTTTAATTACCCCACTATTAATTAGTACTAATTGCCTCTTTTAACTTGTCCTATTGTTGTTTTGTTTAAATAACAGCATTTATGGATCAGAAAAGTAAATAATAAAGAATAATGTAGAATTTCAAATAAACACCTATTTTCATATTTTTACATTAAAGTAATAAAATGTGTATATATGACATATAATATTATTATGCTTTTTATGTTTTGTCTGGTATATCTGTGTCCCACCTGGCTCTCTAAAAAGTTGGTCATTAGAGAGTGAGGGGACTCACTGTCTCTGCCAGCCAGCACCAGGGTAGACCTCACTTTGAAGAGCTCAAGGAGTGTCACCAGGTCCACACTGTCTCTCTGGGCCCTTGGTTCGCCTCCCAGCCTGTGCTTGTATTATCCTCACCCAGCAAGCCTAGCAATGAAAGCGTTTCTGTCCCAGGCACAGGCTTGAGATAGAGTCTCATTGGGTGCCTTTGAGTCACACACCTGTCCCCAAACTACTTGCTGTCTCCAAAGGGAGTGGCAGAGCCTGGATCATGTGGGATCATTGCTTTCAGCGTGAGAGGGCAGCTAGAGGGAGGCACCCCCCTCACACCCATTCAGAGAGTGGAGAAGCAGTTCTCTACTGGGAAATCAAGGCGCCTTTCTCAGAAGAGGGAAGACAGGCTGTCCATTTCCCCTTCGGCAGGGAGCCAAAGTGCTTTCTGCTAAACCATTTTTGGCCAAATTCCTGGAGCCACACAAACATTCATCCATCTTCACACTTACAGTATTCTATGGAAATGATCTATTGATGTGCCTCGCTTGCTGACTGCACAGTGAGCTCTCAAGGACAGGGAGGGCATCTGGCTCCCGCTCTGTCCTCAGCACCCTGTCCTCAGCCAGGCACTTAACAGGTGCCCCAAGATATCCTTGGGTTCCTCTTCGTGTCTCTGTTCTCAACTCCCAGTTCACACGTTCCTTGCACAGTCTCTACAGATGTGCACAGCCTTCACATCTGTAGCGCAGCACACACCTTTCCTTTGAGTCCAGAGCTGTGAGTCTTGCCATCTTCAGGACTCTAAATTGAATGTCCCACAGGTGGCTCAAACTTCACCCGTGGGCAATTGAACTTGCTGTCTTCACCCTATTCTCCTCCTCCACTGTTCCCTTTGTCAGTGACAGCTCTATTGTTCATTCAACCAACTATACTGTCATCCTCCACAATTGGTCAATGCCCAGGTATCATTGGTCCTGCCTCCTGTATACCTTTCAAATCTTCCCTCCACCCCCATCCTCTTCATTCCACTGCCCTGCACTGCCCTGCCCCAGGCCTCAGCCTCTCTCCCTGGATGGCGTGCAGGTATCCTGTGCCAGAATCTCCCCTAGAGCAGCGATACAAGGTTCCAGCCCAAAGCCCCTTGGTGCCTCCCATTAACTTCACACTCAAGCCCAAACCAGTAGCACGTCAGCCTCCAGCCCCACAGTTCTGCCCAGCTCTGGGGCTCCAGCCCTTCCAGGAGCCTTGCATTTCCCTGGGAGCGCATATGCCTCCCTGTCTGATCCCTTTCTTCAGGTGGCTAACTCCCTTTTGTCCTGGGAGACCAGCCTTACTACCAAGAGGCCCCCCCATAATACACAACCTGGCCCCTCACACTGAGAGCCCTGCCTCTGAGCTCCTGCGGCCCTCTACTTTTCTCTTCCCTGCCTTTTCCCACATTTCATTCATTCGTTCACTCATTCATTCATTTATTCATTCATTCATCTTTTCAGTGGTGCATTGGATTGTGTGTCCACTGTTACACCCGACAATAATTTGACTTATGTGGTAAAGCTCCTGTGGTTAGACAGATGACCCCTACCTACCAGTCTCTCCCTCTGGAGTGTAAGGGCCAAGAGGGCAGGGATGACATCCCTTATCTCCGTGACTCCAGCCAAGGTTACTCCGGGCCTGGCACCTAGTAGGTGCTATCAATTGTTCAATGAATGGATCAGCAGACCAGCTACAGCAGAGATTAACAAACTTTGTAAAAAGCCAGATAGAAATTATTTTAGACTTTGCAGGCCATGTGATCTCTGTCTGAATAAGAAAGCAGCCATAAACAGTACATAAATACAATTTTGTTTACAAAAGCTGGATTTAACTCGTGGATTGTAGTTTGCTGACCTTTGAGCTACAGGAATGAACTTCCTGCAGCACTTGGGAATAGCTTCTGCCCCCCACCTTCCTCCCCAGTGAGACCTGCTCCTGCTTTCTGTCCCCTTCTCAGCCTAGCCCCCATGGCTCTTCCTCCCACTCTCCAATCTTACTTTCTGCCCATCCTCCACCCCCCATTCCCAGAGCACTGTCTTTGTCGTGTCTCCCTTTTCAGACTCAGAGCTCCTTGTGGACAAGAATTTAGCTGCTTTTCCCTGACCTCCTCCAGCCCAGCCACCTGGATTCTCCATCACTCCCACACTCACATGATGATCAGCCCTATGGACAAGGCAATGACAGGCAGATATTTACTATGAATAGCACTTCCTCAGCTGAACAGTTGGAAAGCACATTTTTCTGCATGTTTTCATTCCTTTGTCAGCCCCTGTCTCTTCTGCCTTTCTCTGGGTTCCCTGAGACCTTTCCCCTTGAGATTCAGCCCATCTCGTTCCTTCCCTGGCTAATGCATGGGGCATCTATGTACAGCCTTGGTTCCCAGGAAGATGGCGGGCTTGTCAGACTTAGTTGCTGTGATGAACTCTCTCTCTCTCTCTCTCTCTATATATATATATAGAGAGAGAGAGAGAGAGATAAAGAGAGAGCCTAGCCCCCATGGCCCTTCCTCTCACCCTCCAATCTTACTTCCTGCCCACCCTCCATATATACATGAGAGAGAGAGAGAGAGAGAGAATATATACATATATATAGGAAAATAAGGCAGCATGGCTGGGAGGCAGGAAGAGGAACAGGGTGACCCTGGGATCCACCTTGGTGGTGGCAGCCCAGGCTTCTGCTGTGTGGGGACCCGTGATGCTGGCCCTGACCATGGCTGCAGTTAGCACAGTTGCCACCAGGTGGCAGGCATGCCCATTTCTAAAGGACAGGCTGCTGGAACTGGGATAACTCGTTGGTTGATGGGTTTGTTTATCCATCCATCATTTATTTATTAAATCGTTTTTGATTCCCCCAAGCATTTTTGACTCGTATGTGCCAGCAGGCATTGTGCTAAGTGTGAGGAGGAACCAAAATTGGCCCAGAAGAGGTGGCTGTTGTGGGCACTTCACAGGGCCCTCTCCCTGCTCAGCAGCACCGCGGGAGCGCCCGGACCAGAGTGGGCCATGGCGAGTGGGCCTGAGGGTCAGGCCTGCAGCTGGCGGGGCCTACTGCCTGGATCGGACCCCACGGCAGCCACTCGGGCTGGCGGCCCCTGCCCTCCGTTCTGCAGCGGAGCCAGCGGGCAGTGGGCCCTGAGAGAGGTTTGGCTGGCCTCCCGTGCTGGGCTCAGGCCGCCCGCAGTGGGGCTCAGGTGCAGCCGCACAGTGGTCCCTGGGGCTGAGGTTTTCTCCATCTCTGTTCTTCCTCCAACCAGGCTCAACCTCAAACCACGAGTCCACCCCTCTGCCCCCCTTTCTCCCTTCCTTCTGCTCTGTTCTGCAGCGTTTCTCAGACGTGTACATCTCCAGGGCAGAAAGTGGATCCTTGGAACAGGACTGGGTCTCGGGGCCTCGGGGTCACCTTCTGCTTTCCTTAAGCCTTGCTGCTGCCCCTCCCCTGCTTCCGGCTGTGGGGCCAGCGTTCAGCCAGAAGCATCCAGTCTTGGCTGTTGGCTCTGTCCCCACATGACGCATAGCCCCACGAGGGCAGGGACCTCAGCTGATTCACTGTTGAAGCCCCAGGACCTTGCACAGTGCCTGCCACAGAGCAAGCCTCAACAAAGGTGGGCTGCATCACTCAAGGAACGGGAGCGAATGCAGCTGGGCAAAGAGGAGGGCCACAAGCGTCTATGGGAGGGCGGGCAGGCGTGGATGCTGCAGGACACATCAGAGCGTGCCCACGCGCCCTGAGACTGCCCTGCATTGAATTGGAGGAGCTCCTGGACCCACTGCAGTGAGGACCATAGGAGCCCCAGTTTGCTACATGGGACTCTAAATCCAGCAGGGGTGGAGTCATTTTTTGGGGCCCCCAGAGGACTTCCTTGGCCAGCAGCTGCAGTACCCAGTCCTCCAGGAGAATGCCAACTGCCACTCTGTATTGCTTCCCTCCTCCCCTTTCCTGCTGCCCCAGCTTCCCTGGCAACTGGGAACACTGCCCCCCACCCCAACTACCAACCCAGGCCCCGTGCCTTCTGACTCACAGCAGCTCAGCAGGAAAGCATCTGGTCATGCCCACAACCCTGGCATCTGGCCCACATGAGTGGCACCCCTCCCCAGGACCTTCCACACAGTTTCTATATTAGGGTAATGTCATTGAAATCTCTCCCACCCCGCCCCCAAGAAACCCCCCTGTGATGCGTGGGGATGGCATGGCGCCCCGCCGCACGCCGTGCCAGGTGGAGTGGGAGTCCTGATCCTACCGGCTCATCACATTCCGCACATTCCCAGTGGGCAGGGTGGGGGAGGGGCTGGCCAGGCAGGAAGAATGCCGCTTGCCTCTGACATCCTGTGTCTGGGTTTGCTTCATCCCCACCCTCCCCACCTGGGCTCAGCTCCCCTTCATGTGCCTCCTGGGCCCTCACACCTTGGACCCCCTGTCTAGCTCCCGCCTCTCTGGGCTGTCTTCCCTTTTCTGACCTGTCCTTCTTCTCCATTTTCTCCTCCCTCGCTCGGCCCTCTCCTCTCTGTCATCCTGGAGTCTGTGGTGAGAAGTGGGGAGACCAGGCCAGCTTCTACACACAGGGCCACTCTCCCTGTCCTAGACAGCCAAGCACTCTGGGTTTGGTATGGCCGCAGCTCTGCGCCATCTCCTTGTGCATCCAGGACTTGCCCTCTCTGGCCATGGGCTCCCAGGGTCCCAGTCCTGATCTCTAAGCTCCGCCCAAGGACCTTAGTGGGGATGGAGCAAACCCCGATGGTCTAGGTCCCCATGCTGCCCTGGGGAGATTTCTCCCTAAATCCCCCTGCCAAATGGCGCAGGACTAGATTTGAGGGTCATCTGCTCACCTGCCTCCCACCCCACCTGGACCCTGCTCTTGCTGGAGGAGGGGCTGCCTACCTACCTTCTTTACACACATCTGTGGGCATTGGGTCCAGTACCTGGACAAAGTTGTCCCGTTCCTGAAATACCCACATGCCCCTCCCTCTGCCCTCCAGTCACCTCCCAGCTTCTGACCACAGTGCAGTGGCCGAAGTGGAGCTGGGCTCCAGGAACCTTGAGTTCCAGTTCTGGCTCTGCCACTTACTTGCTGTGGGACCTAAACTAGTCACCACCCTGCTGTGAGCCTCAGCGCTTGGGGGAATGACAGGAATATACCGGTAGCCTCATGCTCCAGAGCCAAAGGGGACACCCAGCAGCCGCAGACCAGACAGATGTTCTGACCAGGTTTTGATGGAGGACATAGAGGGAGTCGCCAGAGAAGTGGTCCCCTTTTGGAGACAACTCTGTTTTGTTTATTTCTTTTCTTTTTCTTTCTTTTTTTTTTAGACTGAGTCTCACTCTGTCACCCAGGCTGGAGGTAGTGGCATAATCTTGGCTCACTGCAACCTCTGCCTCCCAGATTCAAGCGATTCTCCTGCCTCAGCCTCCGGAGTAGCTGGGATAACAGGCACCTGCCACCACGCCCAGCTAGATTTTTGCATTTTTAGTAGAGACAGGGTTTCACTATGTTGGCCAGGCTGGTCTAGAACTCCTGACCTCATGATCTGCCCACCTTGGCCTCCCAAAGTGCTGGGATTACAGGCATGAGCCACCACCCCTGGCCTGTTTATTTCTATACTTATTTTTAAGAGATGGAGTCCCGCTCTGTCACCCAGGCTGGAATGCAGTGGTGCCATCATAGCTGACTGCAGCCCTGAACTACTGGGCTCAAGTGATCCTCCCACCTCGGCCTCCCAAAGTGTGCTGGGATTACAGGCAGGGTCCAGCTTCTGCTTTGCTTTTTTTTTTTTTTGAGATGGAGTGTCGCTCTGTTGCCCAGGTTGGAGTGCAGTGATGCAATCTCGGCTCACTGCAACCTCTGCCTCCCGGGCTTAAGTGATTCTTGTGCCTCAGACTCTGGAGTAGCTGGGACTACAAGTGTACCACGATGCCCGGCTAATTTTTGTATTTTTAGTAGAAACGGGTATTTGCAATGTTGGCCAGGATGGTCTCGAACTCCTGGCCTCAAGTGATTTGCTGTTCTTGGCCTCACAAAGTGTTGGGATTACAGGAGTGAGCCACCATGCCTGGCCCTGTTTTGCTTTTTAATTGAGCAAGGAGCAGGCCACTCCCAGGGGTTCCCCAACCTCAAACCAGTGCTCCCTACCCCAGCCCCTCAGACTCTTCTCTTATCAGCAAGGTATATCTGAAAAAGTAGTACTATGAAGAGTATCTGAAATACACACACACAGTCCATCAGGTTGAGTGGTGAAATACTCAAAGCTTTCTACTATGATGAGGAGGCAGCTGAGGAGCCCACTCTTACCACTCCATCCAGCACTGCACTACAAGGGAGGCCTCAGGCAGGGGAATAGGCATCGTAAGAATTGTAAAGGGAGAAAGAGAACTGCCAATATTTAGATGACATAATGGTCCATAGACAAAATCCCTCAAAATATACAGACAAGCTATTAGAATAAATAAGTAAATTGAGTAAGCTCACTAGATACAAAAATCAGTATAAAAAATCAAATGTTGCTGGGGTAGGCAAAGATTTCTTTTCTTTTCTTTTTTTTCCTTTAAATAGAGATGAGGTCTCACTATGTTGCCTGGGCTGGCCTCGGACTCCTGGGCTTAGGCAATTCTCCTGCCTCAGCCTCCTGAATAACAAGATTTCCTAAACAGGACACAGAAAATACTAACCATAAAGGAAAAAACTTGATAAATTTTTCTCCATTGAAATTAGAATTACTAAGCCGGATGTGGTAGTCCACTTCTGTGGTCCCAGTTAGTAGAGAGGCTGAGGCAGGAGGATCCCTTGAGCCTAAGAGTTTGAGTACAGCCTGGGCAACATAGTGAGACCCTATCTCCAAAAGTGAAAAAAAAAAAAAAAAAAAGGAACCAATCAAATGTTTTTCTACCAATGTACAATTAGGGAAAGGAATTAAAAGGACAACATCGTTTATACACCATAAAAATATCAAATACCTAAAAATAAATCTAACCCAAACAGTGAAAGCTCCCTCACTACACAGAAAACTTCAAAACATCTTTGATAAATACTTTAAAATACTTTAAAATCTAGGCCAGGCGTGGTGGCTCATGCCTGTAATCCTAACACTTTGGGAGGCGGAGGCAGGCAGATCACTTGAGCCCAGGAGTTCAAGACCAGCCTGTGCAACAGAGCAAAACCCCATCTCTACAAAAAATACAAAAATTCATCTGGTGTGGCGGCGTGTGCCTGTAAGAGGCTGAGGTGGGAGGATCACTTGAGCTCAGGAGGTAGAGGCTGCAGTGAGCCATGATTGTGCCACTACAGTCTAGCCTGGGTGACAGAGTAAGAACTTGCCTCAAAAAATAAAAAAAAATTAAAGATAATCTAAATTAATGTTCACGGATTGGAAGCCTCCACCTTGTAAATCCTCCCCAAATCAATCTATAGACTCAATGCAATTCCAATCAAAATCCTAGCAGGAGTGTGTGTGTGTGTGTGTGTGTATGCACACATGTAGAAATTGATACGCTAATTCTAAAATTTGTATGGAAATGGAAAGGACCAAGAATAGCCAAGACATTCTTCAAGAAGAGCACAGCTTTGAGACTTCCAGTACTAGATATTAAGACAACGTGGTATTAGTGCAAGGACAGAATAGAGAGCCTTGAAGTGAATCCACTCAGATGTGGTGATCTGATTTCCGACAAAGGTGATACTGCTCAGCTATACTGGGGAAAGGGTAGTCTTTTCAATAAATGGTGCTGGGCAATTGGATATTCATGTGGAAAAAAAGGTATACTGATCCCTATGTCACATCATACACAAACATAAAATTCTAGATGGAATATAGATCTAAATATAAAAGGTAAAGCCACTAGAAAAAAACAGAATATCTTCATGACCTTGGGTAGGCAAAGTTTTGTTGTTGTTGTTTGTTTGTTTGTTTGTTTGCTTTTTGAGACAGGGTCTTGCTCTCTCACCCAGGCTGGAGTGCAGTAGTATGATCCTAGCTCGCTGCAGCATCAACCTCCCGGGCTCAAGCAATCCTTCCACCTCCACCTCAGCCTCCTGAGTAGCTGAGACTATAGGCGCATGCCACCACACCAGGCTAATTTTTGTATTTTTTTGTAGAGACTGGATTTCACCACATTGCTCAGGCTGTCTCGAACTCCTAGGCTCAAGCGATCCTCCTGCCTCAGCCTCCTGGGTAACTAAATTTCCTAAACAGGGCACAAAAAGTTCTAGCCATAAAGAAAAAAAAAAACTTGATAAATTATTCTCCATGAAATTAAGAACTTCTAAGCCAGGCACTGTGATGTGTGCCTATAGTCCCAGCGACTCGGGAGATTGAGGCAGGAGGATTACCTGAGGCCAGGAGTTCAAGCTGCAGTGAGCTACGATTGTGCCACAGCACTTCAGCCTGGGTGAGAGAACAAGATCCTATCTTTATAATCAAAATAAAATAAAATTAGAACTTCTGTTGATTAAAAGTCACCATTAAGAAAGTGAAAAGGGGCTGGGCATGGTGGCTGACACGTGTAATCCCAGCACTTTGGGAGGCCAAGGCAGGTAGATCACCTGAGGTCAGGAGTTCGAGACCAGCCTGACCAACATGGTGAAACCCCGTCTCTACTAAAAATACAAAATTAGCCGGGCGTGGTGGCGCGTGCCTGTAATCCCAGCTACTTGGGAGGCTGAGGCAGGACCTCCCTGAACCTGGGAGGTTGCAGTTGACTGAGATCAAGCCATTGCACTCCAGCCTGGGCAACAAGAGCGAAACTCTGTCTCAAAAATAAATAAATAAATAAAAAGAACGTCAAAAGGAAAGCTGCAGAGTTGCAGAAGAAATTTGCACCACAAAAGGCTTGTATCCAGAGCATATAAAGGACATTAACAGACCAATAGGAAAGAGAGAGATAACTCAATAGAAATGGGCAGGCAACATGAACAAGCCTGCCACAATAAGGCTTTCCAAATGCCCTGTAATCATATGGAAAGATGCTCAATATCGTAAGTCACTAGGGCAATGCAAAAGCTGCAATGAGCTAAAATGAAAAAGACTGACTTCTGAAGATTGGCAGGGGTGTGCAGCAAATAGGGCTCTTGTACCAGCCAGTGGGAGTGTGGGTTGGCACAACCGCTTTGGAAAACTTTATGATAGGATCAACTAAAGCTGAGCATACACAGCCCCTATGACCAGCAATTCCATATCTGGGCATGTATCCAACAGAAAAGTATTCATTGTGCCCCAAAAAACATGCACAAGAATGTTCACCACAGCACTACTGTCAACAGTCCTAAACTGAAAAAATCCAGATGTCCATCAGCAGTAGACTGAATAAATAAATGGCGGTGTATTCATACGAGGGTGTCCAGCAATGCAAAGAAACAAACTGTAACTACAAGAAACAAGATGGGCGAATGTCATAGGCTTAATGTTGAGCAAGAACCGCCAGACACAAAAGAACACATATTCTATGATTCTGCTGATCAAAAGTTCAAAAACCAGCAAAATGCACATATGGTGGTAGAAGTCAAGATGATTACTACCTTCTAGGAAGGAAGAAATTGGGAGGAGATTCAAGAGGGCTTGGGGGATACTGGAAATATTAAATTTCCCAACCTGGGTTCTGGTTACATAGGTGTGTCCATTTGGTGAAAATTCATCCACTTTTCTGTCTATGTGTTACACTTCAATAAAACATTTCCATTAAAATAAAATAAAATGGTGGCCCACAGAGACTCATGAACTTACCCAGAGTCACGCAGTTCTTACACAGGAAGTTAAAAGTCTTAAGTTCTTATTCCTTCTTTGTTCTTCACTCTGTAAGGTCCTGGGCAAGTGACCTTCTCTTTCTGGGGTTCACTTTCCCCAACTGTGTGGAATAGAAAACACACACACACACACGTTATTGCAAAAGCTGGCAGGAGAACTAGGAAATACCTTGCTGGGCTCTCTTGGGATGTGAAACAGAGAGAGAAAGAGAAAGGATCTAGCTAATAGCCTGGGAGAACTCTGGGTTTCAGAAGACCACTCAGGAGAGAATTCCTGAGGATAGATGTGGAGAGAGAGAGAGAGAGAGAGAGAGAGAGAGACAGACAGACAGACAGACAGAGATAGAGACAGAGAGAGACTGAAAACCAAGAAAATAAGGTGGTTGGCAACCAGAGGGAGGTGGAAACATGGGCTTGGGAGCTGGATATTCAGTGATGGGTGGAAAAGTAGCCCCTTCCTCCTCCATCACCCCCATCCCTCAGGAATGATCCCCCACCCTTGCTGTCTTGGGTGAAGAGTATTTAGGGAGGAATTAAAGGGAAGGGGGGCTGCATTCCACACCTGGGTTGACACAGTTCAGAGTGAATAGCCCACAGGTGAGAGGCAGAGGGCAGTGGGAGTGCAGCAAGGACAGGTCAGGGAAGCCAGGGTGAGGGTGACACTCACACCACTCGAGCGCGTGTTCCCTTTTTTTGAGCCAGACACTCACTCTGTCACCGAGGTTGGAGTGCAGTGGCGCGATCTCAGCTCACTGCAACCTCCACCTCCCTTGTTCAAGCGATTCTTCTGCCTCAGCCTCCCGAGTAGCTGGGACTACAGCCACCCGTCATCATGCCCGGCTAATTTTTGTGTTGTTAGTAGAGACGAGGTTTCGTCATGTTGGCCAGGCTAATCTCGAACTCCTGACCTCAAACTCCTGACCTCAAGTGATCCGCCTGCGTCGGCCTCCCAAAATGCTGGGATTCCCACTGCGCCTGGCCCGGGTGTGTCTTCTAAACGTGGGAGCGGAAGGAGAGCCTGGAGGTTTGGAGGACTCAGGTGCCCAGGTGGCGGAGCCTTGGTTTTCACATAAAAGCAGCAGGGGAAATTAGATGTGGTTTAGGGCCAACCCAGCCTAGTGAACTTTCTCCAAGCCCCTGCCCACACTCACTCAGGGCTGCAGAAGGTCAGCCCTGCTGGCCAGACATGAACACAGACTCTTGGAGAGTGTCGGAGGCCAAAGGCCAAAGTGGCTAGAAAAGGCGATGGCGGTTCTCCTCACTGACATCTGGAGGCTTGAAGGAGAGCTCTCCCCACCCCACCCATTCCCCACCCAGAACTGTCCTTGGAGGGAAGGATTCTGATCCCCAAAGAGGCAAGGGATTCCACGCAGGTCCCAGTCCCCAAGGAAGAATAATCTGGCCCCGAGCAGCCAGGAACTAGTGGCCTGCTGATTGCAACACATCAAGGAGCAACTGATACTGAAGGCCAGGGAGGTGACAGGGGAGAAAGAGGTTTACCCATAATATCATCTGCCTCTCACCGTTTGGAGGCTGCAAAGATTCTAAAGGCTTTGATTGGGCTGGGCCTCACCTGTGACTGAGCTGTCACCAGCATGACCACAGTCCACTAGCAGGAAAACCACTTTAGTGCCTGTACAGCATAGATGAGGCCTGGAGAGGCTTCACCACATACCCAAAGCTGCACAGTTGGAAGGTCATGGGCTGCGGGGAGAAGAGGCCAGCACCCTGGGGGAGCTGGCAGGAATGCTAGGAGCTGCTTTGCTCCTGGTGTTGAAGGAGGCTCCAGGCTGGGGGATGAACAGTGGTGAACATAGCCCCCAAGAGAGATGGGAGACTGCTTTGATGAAACCCTCCTCATCAAGGCTTATCTCCAAATGCCACCTCCTCCAGCCAGCCTTCTCAGATGTCCTCATCAAAGAGGCTGTCTCCTTCCTCATCCTCATCCTCATCCCCACCCCCCCAGCACACAGACCATACCAAGTCCTGTCTCCCAGCCTGAGTGGAGCCCTGCCCTGCCTGTCTCCCCGCAGCACTGACTGGCATCTGAGTAGCAGGGGTGGATGGGCTCCACTGGCTGTCCTCCTCAGGGAGCCTCACATGGACTTTGAGCAGGGTAGCTGCTCACCAGCACTTAGCCCTACCAGAAAAGAGCTCCAGGCACCTCTGCCCAGCCCCAAGCTCTCCTTGGGAAAGCTGCATGACAGGTGAGGTCCAGCCCAGCCCAAGGCTTCAGAATCTCTGCAGCCTCTAAACGGTGAGAGGCAAATGAGATTGTGTGGGTAAACTTTTCTCCCCGCTCATCTCCCTGGCCCACAGTATTGGCTCCCCAGCCTGCTGCCTCCTGGAAGACTTCCTGAGGGAGGGAAAGAGGGTGGCAGAGACCAGGAGCCAGCGAGAGACAGAGGATCTTCCGGAAGCTGGGAGAGGAAAAGGAAAACTTGGGGCTGGGCAGGGGTGTTTGGCTCTCCCATGATGGCCACACTGCCCTCCAAAGCCCTGATGCCAGGGTGGACCTGCCCTCGCTGCCCCGGCTCAGGACTTGCAAAAGGTGTGGAGGGACCAGCCAGTTGCCCCATCCTGGATGGGTAGGAATAGGGGACCCCCCTCTGCCTCGCAGTTCCCACCCTCCCCTGTGGTCCAGTCCCAGCCTGGAAAGTCCTGTCCAGGGGAGGAGAGGTGGTGAGTGAGCAGGGGTCCTGTCCTTTACAACAGCCTTTTGCCCCCAAGGGGCCTAGAGTCTCTCAGGCTGACAGCCCCTCCTGGGCTGGCCGGGAGGCAGAATGAGGGCTCCCCAGGGGGCAGATAAGACAGCGTCCCTCATTGTCCTCAGGGGCTGTATGGGGCAAGGGAGCAGGTGTTCACTGACTTAGGAGAGGCTTGGTTGAAATCCAGGTTTATCTGCTTAAACCACGTCGAGGGGGAGAGGGAGGCTGTTTGTTCCTATGTTTCCACCCCAAACCTCCCAGGGCAGGGCAGGGCAGGCTGAGGGCCTGGGCTCTTGACACTCCAAGGACGTCAGTCGCTGCTTCACCTGGCCGGGTTTCCTTCCTCCCACCAAACCTCTTTTGAGTGAGTGGCACCTGGATTCCTGTCCCAGCCTGTCTGTGCAGACATGAGAGATGAAGAGAGAAGGGGACAGAGAGACAGAGGGAGACAGGAACAGGAGGAGGAGGTGGGTCATGGAGGCAGCTCCAGTGAAGCAGGGGAGAAGACTCCAAGAGGGACTTGGGCAGGGTCCTGGGAGTGGGGCCCGGCTGCCCAGCTTGGGAGGGGCAACACAGGGCTGATTGTCCGGGGCCGCCGCAGCCTCCCCAAACCCTCCAGTAGTTTGGGTGTGGGATGTGGCTGTGTGCCCTGGGAGGTGGCCGGTGGGCCCAGGGCAGTGTCCCCACTCCTGTCAAGCTCCTTGAGTATTTTTTCCTGTCAGCTCTGCCTCTAGGGACCGCTTCCCGCCCAGGATGTAAGGCAGGCAGCAGCTTGTCTGACCCAGCCTGGGCCTGGGGGAGCCCCCATTCTTGGTGGCTGGATAATCTGAACCAAGGAGACAAGAGAGACTGCTCCCCGCCCCTCACTTCTCTACCTCTCCTTGGAGAGCCATAAGCATCTGGGGTGCAGCCAGATTCCTGCCAGGCGGGTGGGCTGGGGGAGGGATTGCGGCAGGCAGCGGGCTACCGTTCTCCTGCACCGCCTCCCAGGCTCTGGCCTCCTCTGGCCGCCCCTCCCTGTGTCCAAGGCCTGCTCGCCTGACTGAGACGTGAGTAATGGACACAGCACAGGGCCTGACCCAAGGGCTTTGGCTGCAGGCCCAGCACTAGGAACACTATAAATATTTGGGGGAATTAATGATGCTCCTTCTCCGCAGCCAACTCTCTCCTGCAACCCAGAAGGCTTATGGGAGGAGGCCACGGTGTCCATCCCTCTGCCTCCAAGCTGAGACAGCATCAAGGATATAGGGGTCCAGACTGCTGGGTCCTTGACTGGGTTTGGCCACAGACAGGAGAACCATCTTTGTAATGCAGCTGCACCATCTCAGCCATCCCCCTGGCCTCCAGGCCGGCCAGCATCTCCTCCAGCGTGGAGACCCCAAGCCTTCTCTCTCAGGCACAGAATCCCCTGTTAATGGATGTTCTTTCTGAAATCCAGCCTCTGCCCTTCCAGGATCCCCTTCCATGGCTCTGGGATGGCAATCAATGGGTCTGCCCTTTGGGTAGTTAACAGTGCTCCTCACCTGCTCTGCTGCACTCCCTCCTGGACAGCTTCTGCCTGCTGTCACCCTGTCCAAGGGCCCAACCCTGGTGGATACCCCTAAACTCCTTGGGGTCCCCTTCCCGCCTTAGTAGAAGCCTGGAGCGGGCATGGCCTCTCTACCTTTCCTGACATTTCCCCTTCTTCTGTGGCCTCAGATCGAGACAAGGATGTCGTTTGAAAGAAGCCTCTGGACACTTACCATACCAGGCAGCTGGGAATTTTGAGGTCATCTCAGGGCACTCCCTGTCCCCACTCCTAGGGCCCTGAGAGAGGCTGTGAGTGCGGGGCTGTACTGGGCTGGGCTGTGGAGCAGGAAAGCTGGAAGAAGGCAGTTGTATGTGCTTTTCCAATCTTACTCCCTTGTCCAGAACTCAATTTCTAATCTCGTTTCATGAGACTCCTTTGACCTACTTCCTTGGATAATATTGAGCAAGTTATTGAACTCCTCTAAGGCTCAGTTTCCTCATCTGTCTAATGGGGAAATGAGGATTTTTTTGAGCATCAGATAAGATATGCATGCAAAGCACTTAGCACAAGGTAGAATATGTAGTAAGTACTCAACAAATGGTGACCAGTATGACTCAGACTTTTAAGACTTAAAGGCCAATTTTCCTTCTCCAAGTTCCCTCAGCTCCAACCTCCAGGTGCGTTTCTCATGGCCTGGGAGAAAGAGAGCTGTTCTGGAAGAAGACACCTCGAAACGGGACAAGACACTCTGCTCCAGCCTGACTGGCCCTGATCGGGCCAACCTGCTTCACCCACTGTTGCCCCCACTGCCAGGATTATCATAGGCCCCCAGATCCGGTGCCTTCCTCCCACACCCACCAGCCTGACCAGGCTGGTGCCTATCCCACTTCCAGGAAGAGGGACATAAACACAGCTGGGGTGGACGAGGGCCCCCAGCATCCTCTCCGGAAGCAATGAAGCAGCCAGGGGTTCCAGGATGCATCAGGGAGAATCTGGGAACTCCTAGGACTCAGGTCAGGGAGTCCAGGGAGAGGAGAAGCTCCCCTTCCTCGAGCTGAAGAGAGAAGTGGCAGGGTAGTCTCCTCTGAACACTGTGTTTGGATCCCTACCACCCCCACCTCCACACCTGGTGGATGTGATGTGGTATCTCATTATGGTTTGAATTGCGTTTCCTCGATGACTAATGATATTGAGCATCTTTTTGTATGTCTATTGGCCATTTGTATATCTTCTTCTTCTTTAGATAAATGTCTATTCAGATCCTTTTTAACCACCTCACTGGCACAAAGCCACTAGACTGTCCTCCCACTTTCATGTCCCCACCACAGCCTGGCTTCCCTCTAGGTGCTTCCCTCTATCAGGGCCTTTTCCTGCTTGAACCTTCAATGGCTCCCCACTGCTAGCAGCCCAAAAGTGTGAAAAGTGGCGGGGTGCAATGGCTCAAGCCTGTAATCCCAGCACTTTGGGAGGCTGAGGTGGGCGGATCACGAGGTCAGGAGATGGAGAACATCCTGGCTAACATGGTGAAACCCCGTCTCTGCTAAAAATACAAAAAAATTAGCCAGGCGTGGTGGCGGGCGCCTGTAGTCCCAGCTACTCAGGAGGCTGAGGTAGGAGAATGGCATGAACCCAGGAGGCGGAGCTTGTGGTGAGCCGAGATTGCGCCACTGCACTCCAGCCTGGACGACAGAGCAAGACTCTGTCTCAAAAACAAAACAAAACAAAACAAAAAAGTGTGAAAAGCGTTTTGTGAGAGGTTAGAAGAGGTTCTTCTGAAGATGATTCCATGGTTAAACCATGGTCAGAGGTTTGGAAAACCTCTAACCCACTCCAGGACTTTGCCAATGCATATTAGCATCTAAAAGGCTCAGAGAAGTCCCAAAGCAAACAATCCTCTCTTTTTTACTTGTTTAGAGACAGGGTCTCGCTATTTTGCTAAGATGACGCTGGATTCAAACTCCTGGGCTCAAGGGATCCTCCTGCCTCAGCCTCCTGAGCAGCTGGGACTACAGGCACGGGTCACCACACCTAGCAACAATCCTCTCCTTAACCCAGCATTTCCCAAACTGGTCTGATGATAGATTCACACCCCCTACTTGTATTTATTTTTTACAGTTTTATGGAAATATAATTCACATGTCATACAACTCATTCATTTAAAGTGTACAGTTTGGCCAGGCATGGTGGCTCACACCTGTAAGCCTAGCATTTTGAGAGGCCAAGGCAGGAGGATCGCTTGAGACCAGGAGTTGGAGACCAGCCTGGGCAAAATAATGAGATGCCATCTCTACCAAAAACAGGTATTTAATTTTATTTTAAGTTCCGAGGTACATGTGCAGGTTTGTTACACAGGTAAACACGTGCCATGGTGGTTTGCTGCACCCGTCACCTAAGTATTAAGCCCTGCATTAGCTATTTTTCCTGATGCTCTCCCTCCCCTCGCCCTGTCTCCTGCCAAGCCCCAGTGTTTTCTCCCTCCCTGTGTCCATGTGTTCTCATTGTTCATCTCCCGCTTATGAGCAAGAACATGTTTGGTTTCCTATTCCTGCATTAGTTTGCTGAGGATAATGACTTCCAGCTCCATTCATGTCCCTGCAAAGGACATGATCTCATTCCTTTTTGTGGCTGCATAGTATTCCATGGTGTATATGCACCACATTTTCTTTATCCAGTCTATCACTGATGGGCATTTGGGTTGGTTCCATGTCTGCTATTGTGAATAGTTCTGCAGTGAACATACGTGTGCATGTATCTTTATAATATAATGATTTCTATTCCTTTGGGTATATACCCAGTAATGGGATTACTAGGTCAAATGGTATTTCTTGTTCTAGGTCTTTGAGGAATCGCCATACTGTCTTCCACAATGGTTGAAGTAATTTACATTCCCACCAACAATGTAAAAGCATTCCTATCTCTCTGGGGCCTCACCAGCATCTGTTGTTCCTGACTTAATAATTGCCATTCTGACTGGCATGAGATAGTATCTTGCTGTGGTTTTGCTTTGTATTTCTCTAATGCCAGTGGTAAGTTTTTTTTTTTTTTTTTTTTTTTTTGTTTTTTTTTTCTTGAGACGGAGTTTCGTTCTTGTTGCCCAGGCTGGAGTGCAATGGTGTGATCTCGGCTCACCTCAACCTCTGCCTTCCCGCAACCTCCGCCTCCCAGGTTCAAGCGATTCTCCTGACTCAGCCTCTGGAGTAGCTAGGATTACAGGCATGCACCACCATGCCCAGCTAATTTTGTATTTTTAGTAGAGACGGGGGTTTCTCCATGTTGGTCAGGCTGGTCTCGAACTCCCTACCTCAGGTGATCCACCTGCCTCGGCCTCCCAAAGTGCTGGGATTACAGGCATGAACCACAGCGCCCAGCCAATTTAATGGTTTTTAGAATATTCACAGATATGTGCAGCTATCATTACAATCAATTTTAGAACATTTTCATTACCCTGAAAAGAAACCCTACATACTTTAGTTATCACCCTCAAATCACCACCCTTCTTTCTCTGCTCTCAACCCTAGGCAACTACTAACCTGCTTTCTGTCTCTGTATTTGCCTGTTCTGAATAGTTTATGTAAATGAGGCCATACTATATGTGGCCTTTTGGACCTGGCTTCTCAAACCCAGGATCATGTTTTCAAGATTCATTCATGTTGTAGCACGTGTCAATACGCTACAATATGTGTCAGCACTTCATTCCTTACAGCCAAATAATAGTCCATTGTGTGACTGTGCCACATGCTGTTTACCCATGCACCAGTGGATGGGTACTTAGATTGTTTCCACTTGGGGGCTATTATAAATAATGTTGCTGTGGACATTCATGTACAGGATTTTTGTTTGTTTGTTTTTTGAGATGCAGTCTCACTCTATGACCCAGGCTGGAGTGCAGTGGCACAATCTCAGTTCACGGTAACTTTCACCTCCTGGGTTCCGGGTTCAAGTCATTCTCCTGCCTCAGCCTCCTGAATAGCTGGAATTACAGGTGTGTGCCCAGCTAATTTTTGTATTTTTAGTAGAGACGGGATGGGGCCAGGCTGGTCTCGAACTCCTGATCTCAGGTGATCCGCCTGCCTTGGCCTCCCAAAGTGCTGGGATTATAGGTGTGAGCCACCACACCTGGCCCCCATGTACAGGTTTTTGTGTAAACACATGTTTTCATTTGTCATGTGTATATACCTATGAGTGAAATTGCTGGGTCACATGGCAACTCTATGTTTAACCATTTCAGGAAATGCCAGACTATGTTTTGAATCAGTTGCACCATTCTACCTTTCCCCCAGCACCGCTGAGGGCTCCAATTTCTCCACATCTTCACTAACACTTTTTTTTTTCTTTTTCTTTTTCTTTTTTTTTCTTTTTTTTTTTTCTGAGATGGAGTCTCGTTCTGTCACCCAGGCTGGAGTGCAGTGGCACGATATTGGCTCACTGCAACCTCCGCTTCCTGGTGTAAGTAATTCTCCTACCTCAGCCTTCCGAGTAGCTGGGACTACAGGCATAAGCCACCACATCTGGCTAATTTTTGTGTTTTTAGTGGAGACGAGGTTTTGCCATGTTGGCCAGGCTGGTCTCGAACTACTGGCCCCAGGTGATTCGCCCACCTCAGCCTCCCTAATTGCTGGGATTACAGGCATGAGCCACTGCACCTGGCCATTGCTAACACCTTTTATCTAACTTTTTGCTTCTAGTCGTCCTTGTGAGTATGAGGTTGTATCTTATCATGGTTTTGTCTTGCATTTCCCTGATGGCTAATGGTATTGAGCATTTTTTTAGTGTGCTTATCGGCCATTTCTATATCTTCTCTGGAGAAAGGTCAGTCTATTCAGATCCTTTACCCATTTTTAAATTGGGTCGTCTTTTTACTACTGAGTTATAGGAGTTCTTTATTTTGATAGAGGTCAGTTTATCTATTTTTTTCCTTTGTTGCTTTTACTTTTGGTGTTATATTTAAGAAACCATTGCCAAATCCAAGATCACAAAGATTTACTCCAGTGTTTTCTTCTAAGAATTTTATAGGTTTAGGGCCCAGGGCAGTGGCTCATGCCTGTAATCTCAGCACTTTGGGAGGCCAAGGTGGGCAGATCACTTGAGGTCAGTAGTTCAAGACCTGCCTGGCCAACTTGGGGAAACCCCGTCTCTACTAAAAATACAAAAATTAGCTGAGTATGTTGGTACACGCCTGTAATCCCAGCTATTCAGGAGGCTGAGGCACGAGAATCTCATGAACCTGGGAGATGGAGGTTGTGGTAAGCCGAGATGGTGCCACTGCACTCCAGACTGGGCAACAGAGAGAGACTGCATCTCAAAAAGAAAAAAAAAAAACTTTATAGATTTAGCACTTATATTTAGGCTATATTAAAACATAGGCTTCCATTTTGAGTTAATTTTTGTATATGGCCTGAGGTAAGGTAACTTCATTCTTTTGCTTGTTGATATCCTCCTAGTATCTTTACAAAACATCCCTTAGCATCTTATGGGACTCTGGTGCTCCAGGAAACACTAACTGGAAAATGTTGATGAGGTCCAAGTTTCTTAGTCTGGCACAAGGCATCTCACCATCTGCCCCCAACTTGTCTTTTCCCAATTTCTCCAGGCTGGTCTCTTGCTATTCTCCAGATTTGCACTGGGCTTTCCTGTCTCTGCGCCTTAGTGTGTGCTGTTCTGTAGGTCACCCCCACCCCATGCACACATCTTTGCCTGCAGAAATTCATTCATCCTCCAAGGAAAAATAATAGCTAACATTTATTGAGTGTTCGACATGTACCTGACATTTTTTCTAAGAACATTATTTGTGTTACCTCATTTAATTCTTGCAGTGACTCTATGAAGCACATACTCCTGTTGTACCCGTTTTACAGATGAGGAAATCAGTGCTCAAGGTGGTCAGGTAACTTGCCCATGGTTATGCAGTTATCAAGTGATGGGGGAAGAATTTGAACCCAAGCAATCTGACTTGAGAGTCCCTGCTTTTAACAAATCATTACTCTCCTATCAGTCTTTGCTTATCCCTGCAACTCTGTCCACCACTTTATTTGTACTAAAGCATGTTTACTGAGCTTCACCCTGTATTTCACTGAAATAACAAGTTAGTGAGTGAGTAAAAGAATGAATAGAACTGGATTCTCAGAGTTGGAAGGGACCCAGGTAGTGGTATGCATTCCAGCATAACCACCCGACTTGATGGATGGGGAGGTCTCTGCAACTCTCCAGGGTCACAAGGTAGGGACAGAGGCCACATCAGGACCCAAGTCTCTGCCCCTCCTGCCAGGCAGTGTTGACACCATGCTGGCTGTGCCTCCATGCCGCACATTACTTGAGTATCTCCTTGGGACTCCAATCTGAACTCAGTCCGAAGCAAACAGGACAAGACCCCTGGGACTCTGCCCTGTCTCCCTCCTCCAGGGAAGGGGGGTTAGGCCTGGCAGAGCTGCTCCTGGGCTTCAAGACCCTGCTGGTTCCTCCCCCATGCAGGGCCATCCCTGGGGTCTCAACCTAGCTTTCTCTGTTTCCTTGGAGGGAGCATCGGGAATGAAAGGTGGCAGGCAGCCAGGGGCACAGGGTGGGGCGGGAGGAAGGGCCCCAGGTCCGGTTCATTTCCTGGCACCGTTGTTTGCTGCATGCCCCTGGCTTCTGGTGGCTGTTTCCACCACGCCCACAGCGTTCCTCCCTGGCTGAGTGGGCAGCTGGCCTGGGCTGGAATCTCCCACATCCTCGGCCCCCGTTGTCTCTCCGCTGGGACCGCTCTCGGAGCCCAGCAGATCTGGGGGAGAATTCTGCTCCTCACGCTGCACATGACCTTGGGCGTGCCACTTTGCCCGTCTGGGCCTTTGTTTCCTCTTCTGGAAAAGGGGAAAACGTGACTGATCTCACAGGCTTGTCATGAAGAATCAAGGATAATATACATGAAGGGCTGGCACAGTGAGATTCCCAATAAAAACGACTATCCCTTTTTCTCTGCCTACCTCTCCCCATTTCCCCCAGTCTTCCAGGATGCCCACTTCCGGCTGCCTCCCCATCCCTGTGTTGGAGTCTCAGTCTGAGCCCTAGGTAGAGCCTCTTCTGGAGCCCTCTGTGATGGGAACACCTTCCCCAGGTGCTGGGCCCTCTGCTCGCTCTTGGGTACCCATAGAAACACCCACGCCTCACAGCGATGGGACCTGGGGGGACCGACGGGGACATCGTGAGTGTTTCAATGGACCAGGGGAGGTTCAATTTGACATCATTCATCTCCATCCAAGCAGAACACTGTAGTAGCAGCCATTGGCAGGGTGGAGAAAGAGGATCTGAGCTGGCTTTCCTAGAGGTCAGAGTTCTTGGTGGAGAGACAGCCACTGCCATGCCATGCCACCATGACCGCCATCATCCCAGTAGGAAACAGGCAAATAGGACAAGATCCCTGGGACCCTGCCCTGTCTCCCTCCTCCAGGGAAGGGGTTTGTTTTGTATTTATTTTACTATGTGCTGGGCACTGTGTGAGATTCATTGACTCGCCACAGGGTTTCTATGATTAGGGTGCAATTATTAACTCCATTTTACAGATAGAGAAACTGAGGCATGGAGAGCTGAAGCAACTTCACCCAAGCTAACAGGTGACCTAATGTGGCGCATGCTCCATCAGAGGGAGAAACAGAGCTATGCTGAACTGGAAAGCATCTGCTGAAACTTGGGAAGCCTGGAAGGTGGTGGATTTCAGTTGGCCTTGAAGGAAGGGGAGCCGTCAACAAGCCGGAGGAAGCTAGAGTGTTGCAGGGAGAGGACAGGGAGAGGGCAAAAAGCTAGAGTGCTCCAGGGCCTGGAGAAAGCGGCAAGCAGATGTTTGGGGCACGAAGACCTGCCTCACAGGCCGGGGTTGTGTGGAGAGTGGAGGACAAGGGCTGAAGGTGAGCAGGGTGGTTTGCCAAGGACCTCAAACTCCAGGCTGGGGAGCTGGGCTTTGGGTTTTGTTCTGTAAGGTATCCAGGGTTGGGTTTTGAGTGGGGTCAGATCAGGGAATGAGATGGCCTCCTGGAGCCAGGTGACAGTTGACTTGAAGGGAAGGGAAGGGCGCCGTGTGCTGGGCCCAACGCCAGGTGCTTCCCATCGATGGCTCAGTTAACCCTCCCCACGGCCCTGAGAGTTGGGCATGGCTATTACTACCTCTTTGCAAATAAAGAAACTATGGCTCAGAGATGACCAGAGGCCAGTTAGAGGCTAACGTGCATTGGGGTGGGAGGGACCCCACGGCCTGGGAGTGGGGCCAGGACGCAGGCCACGATTGCACACTGGCAGGGACAGTGGGTGTGCAGTGCCATGAGGGCTTCTCAGGGCATCTGCAGGTGCAGAAAGGAGGGAGGGACACTCAGAGAATGAATGAAGTATGGACCCCTGGAGCTACAGCCAGGGTCACCAAGAAGCTAGAGCGAGAAGAGGGCTGGAAGGAAGCGCAGAGCTGAGGAGCTAGAGCCCACAGTGCAGGTGGTGAGAGGACTATAGAAACAGGGGATTAAGGCCAGGCGTGGTGGCTCACGCCTGTTATCCCAGCACTTTGGGAGGCTGTCTCTCCACCAAGAGCAATGGATCAATTGAGGTCAGCAGTTTGAGACCAGCCTGGCCAACATGGTGAAACCTCATTTCTACTAAAAAAATACAAAAATTAGCTGGGTGTAGTGGTGGGCGCCTGTAATCCCAGCTACTTGGGAGGCTGAGGCAGGAGAATCACTTCAACTCAGGATATGGAGGTTGCAGTGAGCCGAGATCACGCCACTGCACTGCAGCCTGGGTGACAGAGCGTCAGTCTCAAAAAAAGAAGAGAGAGAGAGAGAGGAGAGATGGAGGGAGGCAGGGAGGGAGGAAGGCAGAAAGAAAGAAGGAAGGAAGGAAGGAAAAAGAAAGAAAGAAAGAGAGAAAGAAAGAATTGGGGATTAGGAGGGTTATCTTGGGTGAGCCTCCTGTGGTCTCAGCCTGACCACACAAAGCCAGGCTGGCACAGCCTGGTCAACATCAAAGCCAAGGCCTCAGGGAAAGGCCTCTAAGAATTCTCCTGTGTTCACGGGTTTGGCATGGACCACCTTGTGGTCCCTCTGGGCTTCAGTCCCTCGTCTAGCTCCAACCCTAGCCCAGGGCCTTTGGCAACTTGCCAGCTCCACCTAGCAGGCCCTAGAGGTGCTAGAGATTTCCTGGCTGTCCTTGCTGCTGCCCTCTTCCCATGTCCCCTGCATCCCCCCTGCCACCAGCTCCTCCTCAGCGCCTCCCCTAAATGTCCCTCAAGCCTATCTACATCTCCACAGTCCCTTGCCCTGCAGTAGGATGGCCCCTTGCCCTTCCCATTTTCACCTCCACATTAGCCCCCAGATGGATCTCCTTAACTCCCGATCAGAGGGAGCATTGGGCCCACAAAGGCTGTCGGCTCATTCTCTTGTGTGAATCCATCAGCTCCCCTCAGTTCCAAGGCCAGCAAGCCAAAGCCTAAACTCGGGCAGGCACCACTGTTTCCCTGAGCATGTCCCTATGTCCCTCATGTTGCTGTGCTGTGGTTTCTGCCCCATTACCCTGCTCGTGTTGCATCTGGCTCCCCCTCCCTTCTCCCTGCCATGTGGTGGGCTGGGCTCTCACTCTGCCTCTGGGTCACACCTGCCAGAGACGCTGCCCAGGGCAGTTCTGCCATTGAGGGTGTGGCCCTGACACCCCCCAAGCCCCATCTGACTCCTCCACTCAGAGGGGTCTCTGACATCCATGACAAGGTGGGAAAGGGGTCCTCCACAGGAAGAAGGCCAAGGCCCTGGGCGATTGTTTTCCAAGGATGCGAAAGCCCCTTCATCATTGCCCTCATCCTGCTAACAGCCAGAGAAGCAGGTGCCACGGGCCCGGCTAGAACCCCTGCCCACCCCACCTGCCCCCACTAAATAATTATTTACCCCAGCTCTTCCCCATGCTCTGGCCCTCCTGACCCCTGACCACCTTAATAGTTGCCTGACTCATTTGTACCTCAGGGCCAGAGTCTCTGTGGGCGATGCTGTCACATCCTGCCCCTCCCTGCCTGGGAGCACTAGGGGTACTCTGCCAGGTAGGGCTCCTGCATTTAAACAGGAGCCTGCAGGAGGTAAGGCCCAAACCCATAGGAGGGCTGCCTAATAGTGAGCATGTCTGTGATCCTGGCAGGAAAGGAGAGAGCCATTGTGGGGATGGGGAACTTTTGCTGTCTCCCAGATCAAGCTCCCTAAGGGCACCTTGCCCTGGACATCAGACCTGGGGTCCCAAGAACAGGGTGTGTGCCTTCCCTCAGTCTGCCCTAGGAGAGCTAACTCCTTAGCTTGGCTGATACTTGCAAGCAGGTTTCAAACCAGCAGTAATTAGTCCCACAGGGGTGAGGTCAGCAGTGAGGGGCTTGTGGGAGCTGTGATGAGGGATGAGGGCTGGGAGGAGGCTTCAGCCTGACTTACTGAGGACCTTGGTCCATTCAGAGCAGGCAGGGAGGAGGAAGTGAGTCAGTGGGCACAGCGATTCATGCCTCAGAACTCTGACTTTCTTTTTCAACCCACTGAGCCAAGACGTTTGTCCCAACAGGATCCAAGGGTGGGGGAGGGGACGGGAACCAAGGGATATTAAAGAGACAGGGCCAGCCTCTTATTCGCCTGCACTGGGCTCCTGTTTTAGTGCCATAGAGTATGTGGTGATCGATCTCAGCTGGACACACCGTGGTTGAAGACCTGCCATATGATGGAGAAGCTGCCATGGGGGCTGGGAAACACAAGTGTCAACAACTGAACATAACCACCACCACTTAGGGGGAGAGCGGCTGACTTCTGGGCCCCAGTTCTTTTTCAACAAACCCATGAATTTGGCATCTTTATGTGGAATTTATAGATGAGGAAGCAGGTGAAGGGACTTGTCCAAGGTCACAGTCCCACTGGTCTAATCGTACTGCAAGGCCGAGTGAGAAGTCAGTGCGAGTCCTGGACAACTCAAGAGTGACTAGGGATGGTGGTTGGCGTGGGGGTGGGAAAAGGCTTTACTGAGAAAGTAGAAACTCATGAAAGATTTCGAAGAACAAGTGGAGATTTTCCAACTGAACAAGTGAGGAAAGGGCATTCCAACCAGAGGCACCGGCGTGTGCAGAGGTTGGGTGGCATGGCTGGCCTGGTGCTGTCATGCTGGACCTCTGCTGAATTTCAGTGGGGATGGCACCAGGTTCAAGAGGCCGAAGAAGAGACCCAGAGTCAGTGAACGAGATATAGGTTTATGGGGAGCTTACATGCAGGGACAGTCCAGTAGCAGTGGGCCAGACAGCACCACAACCGCTTGCAAAATGCATGGCATTTATATAGCTTTTTCACTTAGTACCCTGCCCCGGCAACCTCTAGCTGGCAACCCACACTTAACCCAAAACAAAAGACCTCAATCCCCAATCCCCTCCATGGCTCAAATTCCATGAGAGATGGGCCGGGGGCTTAGATGTTCCTCATAGATAAGAAATGAGTCTCTGGGTTGGCCACTCTGATTCCTTAGCTCCAAATTATGAATGCAGATTTTTCTTAAGTTATTGTTGTCAGATGCATCTGCCATGCAGGTGTGTTCGTGGAATCCTTCTGGGATTGGGGACCAGGCACCGAGACAGAGGCTGTGACAGGAGGAGCCCCTTGTTGAGGAAGAAGGGAAGATGCTAAGTACTTCTGGATACATGGAGTCCAAGGAGCCTGCGGCCAGCCGGAGGTGACTGGCAAGAGTTAAACATCAAGGCTGGAGCCTGGCGGGTATCATCAGCATGGAGGAGAATGTTAATGAACAAGGGGTCAACTGTGGAGACATGAGAGATGAGAATCACAAACAGACGCTCAAAGTGGACTGAGGAATCTTGCAAGGGGGAGAGAATTCTAGGAAGGAGAGGGTAGAGAGGAGTTTAAATAAAATACAGATGGAGAGGTCAACAGGTCTCTGCTGCCACCCTAGAAAGGTCAGAGGGAAAGGGGCCAAAGTTGTCCATAGCATTTGCCCATCAGAAGAGACTGGTGCCCGAGGAGAGAAGGAGGCTCCAGTGAGATGGAGGGGGATGAAGGCAGACTGGGGAGGTGGAAAGGGTCACGGTAAACCTAAGGGCAGGATCCCTACTCCAGGAGAGGGTGGACAGGTGACTCCACTCAAAGGATGTGACTTCTAGGCTGTGACCTCCTGGGAGAATAGAGGGTAGCCCAGATGACTGGGGGTGGAGAAACAGCAAAAGTCTGGAGGCAACAGCAAGACTGGCTCCATCAAGGAACTGCAAGGTGCTCTGTGGCTGGGGTGAAGAATTAGAACAGGTGAAGGGCAGTGGTGGGGAGGGGTGGAAAGATGAGCAGGGCCATCTCAGGGATGGTGTTGTATCCTGAGGGCAGCAGGGAACCATCAGACGTACCAAGTAGGAAAGAGACTCTGGTAGATTTGTAGGAACCCCACTCTGGCTGCCACGCAGGTGGTAGGGAGAGTTGGAGGCAGGGAGGGCAACAGGAAGCACTGGCAGTCATCCAGGGAGAAAGGACAGAAAGGAGCAGACACACTGGCAAGACAGCAAGAAGGCAGAATCAGGGGGACACAGTGATTGGCTGAGCTGGGTGAAGAGAAGGAGGAGCAGACATTCAAGCTTCCAGTGGGGATGAGCCCCTGGAGCAGAGCACTTGGGTGCCCCACGTGATGGTGCTTGAGGAACTTCCAATTAGGAACTTGGATTCAGGAACTGAATCCACGGGGCCAGAACTTGGGAGGGTGCTGATTTGGGAGTTATCACCGTATGATCTGAGTGATTCAGAGCCAATAAGATGGGCTGGGCATGGTGGCTCACACCTGTAATCCCAGTACTTTGGGAGGCTGAGGAGGAAGTTCGAGACCAGCCTGGCCAACATGGTGAAACCCTGTCTCTACTAAAAATACAAAAACTAGCCGGGCGTGGTTGTCCATGCCTGTAACCACAGCTACTCAAGAGGCTGAAGCAGAAGAATTGCTTGAAACCGGGCGGCAGAGTTTGCAGTAAGCCAAGACTGTGCCACTGCACTTCAGCCTGGGCAACAGTGAGACTCCCACTCAAAAAAAAAAAAAAAAAAATAGCCAATAAGATCATTTTTACCTAAATATCAGTAAGGCACAATGGAGAGGATTTCCCACTTTGGTATTTTAGTCTTCATTTCTACCTGAGCAAATAACCATGTTTCATCTAGTGTACGGCAGCAGATATATTCCTGCATCCATTAGTATTGCATTACGAAGAAGGCAATGAAACTCAGCATTGATGAGCCATGAGGATGATGGCCCCGAATAGAGCAGGTCCAGGTTGGCCAGCCACATGGATTGACCCAGCCAGAAGTATGTGCCATGTCCAAGATGGACACTACCATCATCCATTCACCCAGCTACTCCCAAGGGCCTTACTGACCCTGTTTCCAACCACAGGACCAATCACAGCCGCTGGCGGAAGGATAAATACAGATACACTTCTCACTCCTGCCCCTGAGGAGCTGACTCTGGAGGAAAGTCCATCATTGTGGAGTCGGAGAACCCTAGGGGTGTTACCAGCCACACTGGGGAGGTGTTCATATCTCCTGCACCTTGAGCATGTCAGTATTTTCAACCATAGCCAGGGAGGCATCTATACCTCCTAGGGTTATTAGAAAGTAACATACATAAAAGGCTGCACACATAGTATGTGCTTAATACATATTTGTTCCCTATCTATATTCAAATATACATAAAACATTCAGACATGCAGTCACATAGGCAAACACCTGTGAATTCATAAGGGCATGTTTTGATCATCATACATGTAGGAACCCTCTACCCCCAGTGGAGTGTCTAGGGAGTTAGTGGGTGAAAGTAGATGAAGCCCTGCCCCCGATCTCCCCAGATTTCCCACCTGAGCACAGAACCCTGCCAGTAAAGAGGCTTCTCCACAGGAAATGGCAAAGCCCTTGGGGTCTGGTGACTCAGCCCTGACTCAGCCATGTGGCCTCCTGGGCACCAAAGGGCCACCTTGACTTGAGGTTGAGAATGCTGTAGGCACAGCAGAGTCCTAATCTCCCAGCCAGGAGAGAAGGGGACTCTGGGGGCCAGGGCAGGGCATGTGCAATAGGGCCAGGCCTTGGGCAGTAGGAAAGGAAGAGAGAGACAGAGAGGGCTGGCAGGCAGGAAGTCCCCGGATGTTTGGGTCCTACTCACCACGCCCTCATAGAGATCACTGCCTATTAATCCCCAAAAAGTCTCTGCGCTTTCCCTCCTTCACTCCCAGCATCCCTCTCGCCCCACACCTGTCCCTGAAGCCCCAGTCAAATCTTACCCCAGTCAAATCTTACCCAAGAAACCCCTGGGCCTTTCTTACCCATTCCCTCTCTCCCTCCCTCAGCCCCTGCTCCTGCTCAACCCACCCCTTGGCCAAATTATTACACCAGCTGCCTTCTCCCACAGCCCAGTATCTCCTGGCAAAGTCAACTTCATGCAGCAGCCAGAATGTTCTGACAGCCCCCTTTCTCCCACAAGCACCACCCCTAACATACAATGCAAAATGGGTTTAGCCTGTTTAAATGTGAGAGCATCCAGAACAGGCGGCCACATCCTGGCCTGTCAATGAATGCTTGAGCCTGGCGGATTCTGAGCCAGGGGAATCGCCTGGACTAGGCCTGCATCTGGGCCACAGGAGAAGGAAATCTGATAAGCCCATTCAAGCTTCAGCACTCCTCCCTCCCTCCCTCTTCAGTAATTTGCATTTTCAATTCAAGTCAGATAGACACCTGA
The DNA here is from genome assembly GCF_008728515.1 of Papio anubis. Classification (NCBI taxonomy): domain Eukaryota; kingdom Metazoa; phylum Chordata; class Mammalia; order Primates; family Cercopithecidae; genus Papio; species Papio anubis. The sequence continues at coordinate 44,388 of NW_022163575.1, read as the reverse complement.
GTCTCAGTCCAATAGCTGGGATTTGGTACACTTTGTTGAACAGATATTAGAAGGCTTGGGACACAATGAATGCAGATTGGGGAATAGTAAGAGATTTCTCTCCAGCCCTTTCATTTCATACATGGGGAAACTGAGGCCTGGAACAGGAAGGTAACTTGCCCAAGGTGAGAAGGCAGAAGAGAGCTTGCACTCAATTGAGGGGCACAGCATTACAATTCCTCATTATTTTTCCAGCAGCTGCCCGTGTGCTTCACGTCTCTGTGCTGATCTGCCCCAGAGAGGTGAGGGTGTCCCCTGGTGTGCTCCGTTGTTCTGGGAGAGTGAGATGAGGGCTGGGAGAGGGCAGGTAGAGGAAGACTTGTGGGAACACAGCAAGTGCTAAATAAACAGAAGCTGCCTTTGTGGAATATTGACACTGTCATTGTTCCAGCTGGGAAAACTTCACCTGAACCAGGACCCAATTCTTCTGCCTTTCTTCTGCAGCTCCTTTCTTTCCCTGTTGTCCGGATACTCCTCCTCCAGGGAGCTTCCTCCACCCTCCAGCAGAACCCACCGTTTGCACGTTGTTACGGTCACCTACAGAGGCAGATGGATCCCATCCAAGGTTTGGTTTGAATGAAGACTGATGACACCACCCAAACACCAAGAGACTATGAAAAGGTTTATTATTTACATAATGGAGGTCTCCAGGGGGAGCAGGGTCGGCCTTTCAAGCAGGCCCCAAATGCCTTGGGAGAGCCAGGAAGGAGACTGGCCTGGGTTTTTATTGTGGTTAAGGAGTAAGGGTTCCCTCAGGAAGGGGCTTGTGAATATTCCCCCCTCAAACACCAAAGGAGGGTGCACCCAGACTTTCTTATCAGCTTGTCCAGGTATAGGGCACAAAGAGGGAAGGGTGAGGCTTAAAAGCTGTCCGCAAACATCAACAAATGAACTTAGACTCCTCATTACACATATGATTCCGGTGCCCTTGTTTCTCTGTCTATGTTTCTAGGTGGGTCTCTTCACCATGGGGAAGGGTTGACAGATAAAGAGTTGACATGATAAAGTCAACTGAATGATGAGATGATCCTACAGATGACAGTGCCACTGAAACCAAAGGACCTCGAGATTTCTCTCTCTCCATCTCTCCAGCTGAGGTCCTTCTAGTCTCCAAGTCTCCCTCCACCCCCACTCCATCTCCCCACACTAGTCTGACACTCCCCCACATTCTTTGGCTTAGGCCCTCCCCCTACCAGTCGCCCCTGCTCTGCTTCACATTCCCTCTGGACACTCCCCTGGAGTGGAAAAACCATCCCTCATCCCTTTCCGGCTCCCAGTCCCAGGATCGGACATGCTGGTCATTCCTGTTTGGGATGTCCAAAGAGATAAGGCCTGGCATGGGGCCGATCTGTCATCGCAGGACTCTCAAAGCTGTTTCAGGCAGGATCCTCACCCACACGGCGTTTCCACCCTAAGCCCCTGCCCTTCTTGCCCTGGCTGGCTCCCCTTCTCCAGGAACATAGTAGAGGACTCAGGAGCCAGGCAGAAAGCAAAGATCACTGTTCAACTTCCATCCAGGTCAGCTTCCTGTTCCTTGACCCCACATGTCTTCTAATCCCTGGAGGCCCTGGGCCACAAAGCAGACCATGAGAGAGGCTGGGTGGCTCTGGAAGTCACAGGTCAGGAACAAATCCTGTTCTAAGGAACGTCAGAGACAAGTGTCTTCTTCCCAAACACCACAGAGAAAGCTGTTATCGCAGCTGCTTTTGTTTAGGCATGTCTAGCTGTCTGACATCCATCTGCCTGGAGTGTGTCTCTTAAAGACACAGCTGTGGTCAGCGGCTTCCAGTCCTAGCTCTGCCTCCCATAAAATTCAGATCTTGGACAGGCAGGTAACCTCCTGAGGCTCTGTTTTCTCCTAAGTCAAATGAATATGATAATCCCCACCTCACAGGGAGGCCGGGAGGATAAAATGAGCCTGCCTGTGAAATGATTTGCAAACTGTAGAGCTAGGCCGGGACCCTTTCCCAGACTCTGAATCTAATTTTGTACTCATAAGAATTATGAGTACAGAATAATTTTATTCTTAAAGAGAGCCCCAAATTGCACAAGCTTCAGACTTCACCAAACTTGGATGTGCCCAAAGTAGTGTATAAATATTAATTATTAGCATAAGTAGTTAAGGGCTCCAGGATCAGATAACACAGGATGAAAATCCTAGTTGTGTGACCTCTGCCAAATTGGCTAACCTCCCTGAGCCTCATTTTTCTCGTTTTAAAACAGAGATAATACTCCAAAGATTGTTGTGAGGATTTAACATTTGTGAAGCATTTAGCATAGTTCCTGCTGCATATGTGCTTAATACATGATGTTTTTTCTTATTAAGAATAGATGGAGAAAATAATGCTTGGGGAGGCCAGGCGGGGTGGCTCACCCCTGTAATCTCAGCATTTTGGGAGGCCGGGGGTGGGAGGGGGGTGGATCACAAGGTCAGGAATTCGAGACCAGCCTGACCAACATGGTGAAACCCCGTCTCTACTAAAAATACAAAAATTAGCCGGGCATGGTGGCAGGCGCCTGTAATCCCAGCTACTCAGGAGGCTGAGGCAGGAGAATCGCTTGAATCCGGGAGGCAGAGGTTGCAGTGAGTGGAGATCGCGCCACTGCACTCCAGCCTGGGAGACAGAGTGAGACTCCATCGTCTCAAAAACAAAAACAAAACAAAAAACAAAAACAAAACAAAACAAAATGCTCTGGGGAAAATGGGTCTCTGAGCTGCAGCAAGAGAAATGTGAGTTAGAAAGAAAGTACATAATTACCTCTTTTTTTTTTTTTTGAGAGGAAGTCTTACTCTGTTGCCCAGGGTGGAGTGCAGTGGCGCGATCTCGGCTCACTGCAACCTGTGCCTCCCGGGTTCAAGCGATTCTCCTGCCCCAGGTAGCTGGGACTACAGGCATCCGCTACCACGCCCGGCTAATTTTTGTAATTTTTTAGTAGAGACAGTGTTTCACCATATTGGCCAGGCTGGTCTCGAACTCCTGATCTCGTGATCCGCCCGCCTCGGCTTCCCTAAGTGCTGGGATTACAGGCGTGAACCATCGCGCCTGGCCAGCGTAACCTCTTGAAGTTCCCTTTCAATTTGATTCCTTGGTGGAGGAGACCTTTAGGCTCCGCCCACCTACCGCCACCTGGCGCTACCCACCAAACACCTGATGGGGGCTGACGTCCAAGCCCAGTCTCCAAACACTCTGTTCAAGCTTGGGTAGGAAGAGGGAGCCTCTGGGATTCTCTGGGCTGGGCCCTGAAGGCAGGAGTGGACGAGAAATGGGTACGGTCTAGGCTCAGCTTCCTGGCGACGCAGTGCTTTCTGTGAAGGAGGGACTCATTTCTACATTGACAGTCTTATCCCTTGATACCAGAAGTCGCAGGGAAAAAAATGCTTTTTGATAATTACAATTAGAGACATTTGGTTGTTACCACTGCTAAATATGTCTGTCTTTGCTGAGGGGCCAATCTCAGCTCGGATCCGGATGAGTGGACAGGAGAAATAAATCTCTGCAAACACAGCGAGGAGCCTGGGTGAGAGGAAGAACTCCCAGGGACCGACAGCCACCTCTTGGGGACTCATAGCGCTACGGAGGCGAGTTCAGCATTCCAGCCAGCCGCGCGCTGAAGTCTGTTCCCAGATGCGCCAACGCCAGGTCTCTCCAGCGGGCTAGCCTTTTCAGCAGCAGCAGCAGCAGAGGCAGGAAAGCAGCCGGACAAATCCCACCCCCGGCTCCGCCGGTCACATCCATCTTGCTCCCGAGACGACTCTTTCCCAGAGAAGCGAGGGGCGGGGAGGGGAAATCTAAGCCTTTGGGTGTTGCCGACAGGTGTTTGGGGGAGAAGGCGGAGCTGGGGTAGGGAGGATGAGGAGGGAGGGGCGGTGCTGCCCCTTTAAGAGGCGGTGGCCGAGCCGGGACCTTTTTCTCTTTCCCCGGAAGGAAAGCGCAGCCCGGGCTGGGCTCGCAAGGTGGGGAGGTGCGGGACTGGGCGTGGAGAGGCGGGGCGCGCTCCGCAGGACCCCTCCCTCCTGTCCTCCTTGCGGTCGACCGGTGCGCTTGCCAGATCCGCCGCGAAGCCGGGATCGAAGGCAACAGCGCGGCCAAGGGGGCGCGGCCGGGACAAGCTGGGGGCCGGTTGCCCAGGGCAGGGACGGCGGCGACCCGGCCGCTGGGGAGGCGGGAAGATAGACCCACGGATCTTAAGAGGGGATCCGAGAGCGCAGCTGTGAAACTGGCTGAGGCTGGGGGCACGAAACCGATCAGCACTACGGAGCGCAGCGGCCGGCGGGTTCCAGTGTCCTCCGGCGGCGCGGGGAGCAGGTGAACAGGTCCTCACGCCCAGCTCCGCGCTCTCACGCGCTCTCGCCCGGACCCCGCTCCCGCTCGCAGCCATGGGCCCTGGCCCCAGCTGCGCGCCCCGCGCCCCACGCCTGATGCTTTGCGCGTTGATGGTGGCGGCCGGCGGCTGCGTCGTCTCCGCCTTCAACCTGGATACCCGATTCCTGGTAGTGAAGGAGGCCGGGAACCCGGGCAGCCTCTTCGGCTACTCGGTCGCCCTCCATCGGCAGACAGAGCGGCAGCAGCGCTACCTGTAAGTGAAGCTGGAGGCTGTGGGGTGGGAGCGAGAGTGTGCGTGCGGGGGATGCGGGTCCGGAGCGGAGTCGGAGTCCGGGGCAGCTGGCCCTTGGGAGCCAGGATTAAGGGGTCGGTACCCAGGCGGCCCACTGGCTGCTGGGGGTTGGCGGGAAGTGGAGGATTGGGTGTGAGGTCGGGCAGTAATCATTGGCAAGTGCTGACGGGGCCAGAACCTGTCTGGACGTCACCCCTCCGCCCTTTAGATCTCTCCTGAGAGCGGAAGTGGGGTCCCGGTGACTGAGTCCTCTCCCATTCTGTGAACCGAGTACCCAGCACTAGTCTCTTCTCTCCAGGGCTGGGAGCTGGGGTAAACTGCAAGATAAACACCCAGCGGACCCCCCTTCCCCTACGCTTGGGGGAAAAATGAGCATATGCATTTAAGCACCTCGCTGGTAGTCTGCGGCCACGCCAGCCACACCCTCTGCAGAGCCAGACTGGATGGCCTTCTCAACCGCTGGCTTGGCGGATGGAGGGTGAGGTGATGGGTGAGTCTGGGCGTTTGGAGCTGTCCATACGCTCCCTCTGACGCCTTGAGGATAGCGGCAGTGGAAGAGAGAGGAGGACTTGTCCCAGCTCTGGCTGCGTCTCCTCCTGCCCACCCCCAAGCAGTGGCACTCTCCCCACAGACATCCTCCCTGCATTCCACGGATTCGTGTTGGATCTTCAACCCTGAGTGTGTTTGTTTTGGTTTGAAGAGGGAAACAGTGTTTTTCTCTTTCTTCTGTTCTCCTTCCCCAACAGCTGCAAGGAGGAGGGGAAGAGCTATGCATAGGGGAGGAAGGAGGAGGAGGTTGCACCCAGCCGCCTGGATCCCCCTCACTCCACCAGACACACTCATGCCCAGTAGCATGTCCAGGATTCAGAGAGGTCTCTCTGCTGTGGCCTCAGAGCATGCCGAGGTTGGCGGCTGGGGAGGTGAAGCTGTCCAAAGAGGGATGGTGGTTAGGACAGGTTAAGCAGGTACCATCCACCTCTTTGGGCTGGGTGATCTGCCCCCTCCTAGCCTCTACCCCCACCTGGCCTCTGACCCCACTGAACAAGAAGATGTAGTCACATTCAGGGTACACTGAAATCTCTCCCTGCTCCTGTTGGGGCCTGCAGAGATTGAGGAAGTTTAGAATGTCCAAAGTCCAAACTCTGCCCCTGCCTTGGTTCTGCCCTCCTGACCTAGCCTGCCTACCTGGACTTAACCTCAACTCCATCTTGCTCTTGCAGAGGCTAGGGCTACCACACCCTTCCCAGCCTGGCCCCAGCAGCTGCCACCTGGCCTTAGCCAACCCTCTATCTTTTGGAGATCCTGAGCCACCAGGAGCACACGTTTCTACATCAGCACTCTCTCTGCCCTAACCAAGAAAAAGATTTTCAGACTTTCAATGCCAAATCTGCATGATATAAGATAACATAGGTAAAGAGATCAGACTGGAAAGAAAGAGTCGATAATGATTCCTCAACCCCTCCCCCTTTTGCCTGGTGACCTTGAGCAAGGTCCCCTCCCTGGGCCAGGTTCCCCTCCCTGGACCAGGTTTCCCCCAAAAGGGGTTGGACCTGGATCTAGTGCTCTTTCCCACTGCTGCTGGCCTGTGAGAGTCAACTTGATATGGTAGAGGGAGAAGAGGCTTGGAGGTCCCATGGCCAGTGTCCTGTCTCAGATCTGTTACCAATACCTGAACCTGAATTTCCTTACGTGTTGGAGGGAGGGGAACAGCATGCCTTCTTTTGGGATGTTAGTGGGGCTGTAACGAGATGAAGTGTGTAAAATCCTCTGCACATGTGCCTTTCTCCAAGGAACACCTGAAGGCTCTTGCGCTGAGGCCAGAACCTGGATGCATCCTCATTACCCATGAGCCCCCTCCAAGGTGGCTGAGCAAAGGGGTTCTACTTTTCTCTCTGGGAAACTGGAGCTGGCATTCAGCCTGCCAGGAGCCCAGAAGGTTCTAAAGCTAATGAACCTCTGAGGGGCAGGAGTTCTCTCCCTTGAGTATCCTCAGTCTTTCCTAATGGTGGTTCTGTGTCTTGGCCCTTCATCTCACTGAATTCAACCCCTCGGCCATTCAACCCCTCGGCCATTTGGGAGAGCCAGCTGGGCTTAGCTGCAGCCAGCTGTGTAGCCAGATGCAAACAGCTGCCTGAGTGCACAACTCAGAGGAACTAACTAGTAAGACGAGCTGCAGCCTCATATTCTGTTAGCCTGAAAGTCTCTTTGGAAAAGCGGGATCGTTCATGGTCTTGGATAGGCTCTTAAACTGGGGTTCACAGAAGGTTTTCAAGAGATGCAGGGACTCCCTGAAAGTATACCCCAAATCGTAGTATTTGTCCACTGCCCTGTGGGTGGGAGGAGGGGAGAGCACAGCTTTCTTGTTCTCCATTCAGAAGGCCTCAGAAATGGTTAGAAACCCAGGGTGGGACCTTCTTTGCTGCCCCATCACCTTCATCTCTGGACTGGGGTTCCTGGCCCACAAGATAGGGGGCTCGCCCTAACCCAGGGCCCAATCTGCTACTCTGTGGAAATGAGGGGTAAGGAGCAGGCAGAGGACCAAGTGCTCTGGGCTTCTTGGCAAAATGCATGAGGGGTTCCTTGGAGGGACAGGGACTGTTCTCTGGGAGGTGGTTACTGACACCATCTCTTCTCCAGCACCTGCTCTGACATTCCTTCCTGGGAATCCAGGCATTCTGGTCTGGTCTGACCCTGTGGGCCTATGGGGATACCGCCGGTCCTTCTCTTTCTTTCACTTTTGCTTGGAAATGAGGGTATCTGGGAAGCCCAGGGCAGGGTGGCTCCTAGAAATAAGGTCATGCCTGAGGTACACAGGATCCAGGCTCACCTGCCATGCTGTCCTAACCTCATGTTTCCCTGGGCAGGGTGGGTGCCTGGCAGCCTCCAAGGCTTGTGCCAGCAGAAATGGGCACAGCAGCTGTGGCTGGAGGCAGAAGGCCTGCACTTGTAGTAGGTTTTACCCAGTGACCAGTCTAGGCCAAGAGGCTTTCAACTGGGCAGGAGTGGGAGAAGCCGGATCTTGTCGAAAAAGAAGCAGCGAAGGGGGCTTGGTCAGAACTAAACAAAGAAGGAAGAGGATCCCCTTTGCCGTAAGAGGGATTGAGGTTAGATGACACTTAGAATGCCCTCGGGAGTCAAATATAGGAAAAGTACTGAAGAGCCAAGGAAAGGGAGAAGAACTGAGAAAAATGGCCTTGTTCTTTTTTTATCTGAGGCTTAGCCAAGGCTCTTTTTCCTGCCCTTTCTCGTTCTCTCTCTCCCTCCAGCTTGTTGCTCTGGTTCTAGGGCTGAGTCACCAGTGGGGAGGGGGGCTGGGTGGGCAGCAAAGGAAGAGTAGGGAAGGATGGGGAGGGCTGCAGTTTCAGCTCCACGGAGCGGCCTCTGGGGAGACGGCTAATTCGGGCAGCAAGGTTGGCATAGAGCTGGAATCCAGGCATCCCAGAGCCGCCCCTGCCCCCTCTCTGGGGCTCAGAGGTGGAGCAGGCACGCTCCCCACCTGCCTCCTGGCCTGGGGTGGGAGGGGAACACAGGAGGCTAGGTACCCAAGGAGTGAGGCCTTGCTGTGTTGGCCTGAGTGCTAGATCCTTTGGCCCCCTCTGGAATCCTCCCATGGAGCCACCAAGTGCCTTCCCGAGGTGACAGAATCTGGGAAGGTGAATCTTACAGGCTGCTTCTCTGAGCATTACCCCACCCCAGTGGGGGCCTTTCTCCTCTTTGAGGTGAGCCAACCTGGTACCTTGAATTCTCCTGGATACTATGCCCCGCCTTTCTTTGATTCTTCTGCTTTCTCCTTGGCTGTTCCATTAGCTTTGAACTGCCCCAAGGGGAGTGATAGGGCAGGGGTGAGGAAGGGCTTTTTCGGAACTTGGAGCTAAAGGCTCCACAGAGGCCAAGAGGGGCTGTTTGGCTGGAGCCAACGGGAGGGTGAGGAGGCAGCTGTTGGAAAGCCCTTGAGTAGTCACTTCACCCATCCCACTCCATCTGGGGGGCTGGGGGTCTCTGCTCCCCCGAGTCCAGCCTGACTCCAGGAGAGGGGCAGTCCTATCTCGTGTCTTCCTTGCTCTAAGAGCTGCATCTAGGCATCTCTCTACCTAGTCTCCCTCCTTCTGGCTGCAGCTGAGGGGATGGGCTCAGTACCGCTCTGGAAGGGGTCAGCTTTTGGATTTTGTGATCTGGACCAGACCCAAAAGTAGATGGCCGGCAGAACTGCTCATTTGCATAATTATTTGCATTTCATTTGCATGTCAGTAAGGTCCCGCTCACCTTCAGGATTCTCCAACCCTCACCACACACACCTGGGTATGTGTGGCTGCAGGAAGCTGGAACCACCCTCCGCATACCACCTTCCCCCATCCATGCGCAGGCCTCTGGCTGTAGACCCATTGGATCCTGGGCTGGGAGCCAGAGGGCCTTAAAGGGCCTCTGAGTGGGCCAAGTGGAAGCTAAAAATACTCTGGGGGGGTGAAGGGGGGCTCCCTCTGGAATCTCTGAGGAGGGAGGGGCCTGGGATGTGGGGCTGGGATTAGGGCACTAGCCCTGCCCCACCCTCTATCAGTAGGCATAAGACTGGTTCCAGGCAACAGGCAAGAGGGTATAGGTGGTAAGGGGAAGTATTTCAATCTCATTGACATGCGTGCCCAGCTCTGCCTGCTCAGTTCCTCGGGAAGTTCAGAGGAGGGGGTCCCTTAGCCCCTTACTGGCTCAGTTGAGGGGGCTGGGAGGGCATGGAGACCCTCCTGCTCAGCTGCCTCCTGTATGATAACATGCTCAGGGCCGTAGAGTGGCTCTAGCTGCCAGCACTCCTGTCCCCACCCCAGTGATCACCTGGTATCCTCAAGCCATGGAAGTCTTCTTATGTCTGTCCCCTGCTCTCTCTAAACCACCAAAGGAGTCTCTTCTTTTCCCTCTGATCCAGGTTCCCTAACATGCCAGGGCAGAAATTCCTGGGTCCAGCCAGGCACAGTGGTTCATGCTTGTAATCCCAGTACTTTGGGAGGCCGAGGCGGGTGGATTACCTGAGGTCAGGAGTTCGACATCAGCCTGGCCAATATGGCGAAACCCTGTCTCTAGTAAAAATACAAAAATTAGCTGGATGTGGTGGCGCGTGCCTGTAATCCCAGCTCCTTGGGAGGCTGAATCAGGAGAATCACTTGAACCCGGGAGGCGGAGGTTGCAGTGAGCGGAGATTGTGCCACTGCACTCCAGCCTGGGTGACAGAGCAATACCCTGTCTCAAAAAGGAAAAGAAAAAAAGAAATTCCTGGGTCCCTGGAGGGAGGGCTGGGGTCATGCTAGGGCCAGTCCTGATGCTACAACAAATCAGACCAACAATGCTCATACTAACTATGGCTTCATATCAGAACACCCTTTTGCAGAATAGACCTATCTGTTCCTCCAGCAACCCTGGAGGTCAGCGGGAGAGGGGCTGCCGGCATTTTACAGATGAGGCACTCAGGGCTCAGAGGAGGAAAGGAAATTGCCCCTTCAGGCAGAACAAACCCTAGACCCAGGTCCGTGGGTTCTCAGGCTGAGCTGCTCCTTTCCCGCAGGCTGTGGCTCCCTTCTCTCATCTGTCAGGCACGCCAGAGAGCGGACGTCCATGGGTGGTCAGGCAGAGGATTCATCGAGACCTTCCCAGCCCAGACAGAAGTGACTCTCCAGGCCTGGCTGCCACCCTGGCCTCCTGCCAGCTTCCCTGGCCAGGAAGCTTCACCCTTTCTCCCAGGAACACTTCCCCAGGGTGAGGTCTGAGCTGTAGTCTTAAAGTACAGGCAAGGTCCCACCCCCTTCCCAGCAGCCTCAGGCAGTACATTCCTAACTCCCAGTGGGTGGAGACACCCCAGGCCCCAGCATGCCCAGGCCCTACCCCGCCTACTCCCTGCAGCCCACACTCACAGGTCCCAGGCAGGAGCTACAGGCGTGGCTGTTGCTTGGCACTTCCAGACTGGCAGAAGGCCCAGAGCCCAAGTTCTTAGCTGGGAGCTGTAGAGTGATAGAGTTGCTGGGGCCAAATGGTGGGGCACCTGGGAGGTGTCTCCCACCTGAGAAGGCCAGGGCCATCAGGATTGAGCAGGGAGGGGCTCCTGGCAGAACATTTAGAGGCTGCAGGGAGGTGATGTGGGGAGAAGAAAGTCTGGTAAAACTGAGTTCTCAAACTGGGGTACACTAGATTCCACCAGATGGTATGTTGTGGGCAGAGGAATCTACCTTTTTAACAAAGATCCCTGGGGTTTCTGATGACCCAAGGCTTGTCCTCTAAGATGGTATTTCAGGGCCAACCCCTGCCTCTCTCTGCTCCAGCCACCCCTCTGGTATGGGACAGGTTGCCAGGGTCCTAAGCATCCTTGTAGGAACTTGCTGTCGGCATCCCCAAAGATGGAATCTGGGCAGGCTGGGGGCAAGGCAAGAGCCCTTGCCCACCCCACCTGCTGCCCGCCCACTGGGAACTCTGCTCTGGGGCCACATTGTCCAAAGTGTCAGGTACTCATCCCAACCCCTACCTGTGTGTCTGTCTTAAGGTCACTGGAGAAGGATATTGGACATCACCCAGGTCACTTAGGGGCCCAGGTCTCCAAGATCTGAGTCCCCAGATGGCTTCAGGAGGAAAAACCCAGGGCTCTGACAACCCAGCCCCCTAAGTTCTCCCCTCTGAGCCCACAGAATTTGAACTCTCTGCCAGGATTCCTCATCTTGCTGTCTTCTGGTCAACCTTCATCTCAAAAGCCAAAGCGTTGCTTCCAAAACTGAGATCTGGCCATGTCATGCCCCTGCCTAAAATCCCTCTGCGGTTTCCCCTAAGGCTGTTCCCAGCCTGCCTTTGTGTGCCTCCCCAGAGGCTCCTGGACTCCAGCTATGCTGAGGGCCTTGCAGGTCTCTGAATCACCCTGCTGGCTCTTGCTTCCTGGCCCTGCACATGTGTGCCTTTGCCCACGTGGCCTTCTCCCCTTCTTCACCTGGAGAACCCTGGTCATCGTTCCCAGACTCAGATTAGGTCACCTCTTCTGCTGGCCTCCGTGACTGCCCCCTCAGCCCTGAGCCTTAGCTGCTGTGCTCCCTGCTTCCCCCTCCCGGGGCACTTCCTTCCAGTGTCTTTTTTCCTTGCCTGCCTTCCCTTATGCTGGACACTTCTGGAGGGCAGGAGCTGGGGGTCTCCTGGCACCAACAATCTGTAAATGTATGTTGAATAAATAGCAAGTTGTTTGAAGTGGGGCTTGAGGAGTCTGAACCCAGACCCACCTCCCTCCCTATCCCCAGGCTCCTGGCTGGTGCCCCCCGGGAGCTCGCTGTGCCTGATGGCTACACCAACCGGACTGGTGCTGTGTACCTGTGCCCACTCACTGCCCACAAGGACGACTGTGAGCGGATGAACATCACAGTGAAAAGTGAGGGGAAGAGGCTGGGGAGGGGTGCCGGGTCAGAGGTCTGGCAGAGGGGTACCGCAGAGAGAATGGCCTAGAGGAGATAGAAGGCCTCACCCAGCTTCTAGTCACTTCTTGTCCAGCTGGGAAGAGGGTGCCCTAGAGGAGAGTGGGGCTGGATGGGATTGGTGGAGCTTAGAATAATGACGAGCTGGAGAAGGGGAATTGGGAGGGCTGTCCTGTGGGTGGAGGGCCCAAGCAGGACCCACCCCTGCCCTCTGGAGGCTTTGGGCACTGAAGTATGGGTGAGGTTCTCTGGTTCATGATCCCTCTGGTGCCCACAGGTGACCCTGGCCATCACATTATTGAGGACATGTGGCTTGGAGTGACTGTGGCCAGCCAGGGCCCTGCAGGCAGAGTCCTGGTAAGTGGATGCTCAGTGTCGGCTCCCCTACCTCTCCCTGGCTCTCTCCTCATCTCCTAGAGCTGGGAGGAAAGAAGAGGGCAGCAGGCGGGTCCACGGCGTGTGTGTGCTGGGGACTGCACACAAGTCCCTTCCTGTGGCTGTGCATCCCTCGCTCCCTGCACTCCTGGGGAGGGAGGGAGTATCCTGTGCTCTCCCAAAGCCAGGCACGGCCTGAGTTCTCTGACTCATCCACTTCCTCCCCATGCCCACACTGGGTGCTCAGCCTTCGTGGGAACAAGCCGAGGGAGCTGAGGGAACTGCGAGGAGGAGAAAGGGCAGAGAGGGCCCCAGGCGGCTCAGCACTGGCTGGCGCTCCTTCCTGGGAGGCTGACTGCCGGAAGAGGCGCAGCCCTGCTGACCCTGGCTCACCCAGCTCTGGTCTGGGGGCTAATCAAATGTGTCACCTCCTGCCCACATTCTACAGTGCCAGCCCCTGAGTTCTCCATTTCTGAGTCCCAGATAGACATTCCCCCCACCGCCCCATTTTTTTCTCTCTCTGTCTGTTTTTGTTGTTGTTATATTCAGAAAGGATTTTATTAGTTCACACACAGAAGAGTTCTGGTTAAGGCTTGCCTTGCTCCTGGTGCTAGTATGATGCCACCAGGATGTGAGGTATCTCAGGCACTTAACTCTGTGTTCTTCGTGTTGCCTCCATCTTTGATAGGCAGTCTTTTCGTGGTGCATGAATGCAACAGCTTCAGCTTTATCTTCTTTGACCTTCAAGTTCTGTAGTTCTGGTAGATATCTGATTACAACTCATTAGCTCTGACTATTTCAGGTGCTCTTCTCTGAAACAATTACTGTGGCCAAGAGAATGCAATACTTATGCTTTCTTCAGACATGAATTATCAGTATCCAGATAGGCACATAAACTCAGTCTTAGAATGTGCTTCTTTGATGTCAGGTTTTTCTCTTGCCTTGATAGTTTCACATGGCTGGGGAAGCCTATCACGGTGGAAGGCAAGGAGGAGCAAGTCCCATCTTATGCTGATGGCAGCAGGCAAAGAGAATGAGGCTCTCTCTCTCTCTTTCTCTCTCTTTTCTTTCTTCTTTCTTTCAAGATAGAAGACTCCTAGCTGTGTGCGGTGGTTCACACCTGTAATCCCAGCACTTTGGGAGGCTGAGGCTGGTGGATCACGAGGTCAGGAGTTCAAGACCAGCCTGGCCAATATGGCGAAACCCTGTCTCTACTAAAAATATAAAAAATAAACCAGGTGCAGTGGTGCCCACCTGTTGTCCCAGTTACTCGGGAGGCTGAGGCAGGAGAATTGCTTGAAACTGGGAGGTGGAGGTTGCAGTGAGCCAAGATCACATCACTGCACTCCAACCTGGGTGACAGAGCAAGACTCCATCTAAAAAAAAAAAAGAAGAAGACTTCATCTCTCAACCAGGCTGGAGTGTAGTGGTGCCATCTCAGCTCACTGCAGCCTTGACTTCCCAGACTCAAGTGACCCTCCAGCCTTAGCCTCCCAGGCTAATTTTTTAAGTTTTTATAGGGACAGGGTCTGACTGTGTTGCCCAGGCTGGTCTCAAACTCCTGGGCTCAAGTGATCCTCCCACCTTGGCCTCCCAAAGTGCTAGTGCTAGGATTTCAGGCATGAGCTACCATACCTGGCCCTATTTTTCTTTTTCTTTCTTTCTTTCTTTTTTTTTCTTTTATAGATGAGGTCTGGCTCTGTCACCCAGGCTGAAGTGCAGTGGCACGATCATAGCTCACTGTAGCCTTGAACTCCTGAGCTCAAGTGATCCTCCTGCCTCGGCCTCCCACGTAGCTGGGATTATAGGCAAGAGCAACAATGCCTGGATTTTTTCTCATTTTAAAAATTGATGTGGCCAGGCTAGGTGGCTCATTCCTTTAGAATGAGGCAGGAGGATCGTTTGAGCCTAGGAGTTTGAGACCAACCTGGGCAACATGGCAAAATTCCATCTCTACAAAAAATATATAAATTAGCCCGGCATGGTGGTGTGTGCCTGTAGTCCCAGCTAGCTGAGAGGCTGAGGTGGGAGGATCACTTGAACCCTGGAGAGAGAGGTTGGAGTGAGCTGAGACCATGCCACTGCACTCCAGCCTGGGTGACAAAGTCGGACCCTGTCTAAAAAAAACAAAACAAACAAACAAACAATGGAAAAAATTGATGTAATGTTTACATATAGTGAAATGTACAGATTTTAAACTTCAATGAATTTTTACAAATGTATATACCTGTATAACCAAAAATATATCTTAAAATCACTCCAGAAGGTGCCCTTGTAACCCCTTCTAATCATTTGCCACCCCATAAGCCATCGCTGCTGTGATTTCTGTCACCTTTGAACACTGTTAAAGCTCCAGGTTGGCATCAGTTCACTGAAATGCTTTTTTGAGACCCCTGTTATGGATGGCTGTGGTCTAGGAGCCCATTTAAAGTGATTCTGCACCCTGGATCCTTTAGCAGTTATTTACACCATTCATTCAACAAATATTTGGTGAGCCCCTACTGTGTTACCAAACACTGTGCTATTCCTAGAAGCTTAGCAGTGACTAAGGCAGGCTCAGGCATCGTGCTGGTAGAGCTCACAGCTAGAAGGGACCACAGAAAGCAAGTAAACAAGAACCAGGGCCTATTTTTGGACTTTGCCTGCCTCCAGGCTGTTTTAAGTCACCCTATTCTGGCCCATCAGTTTGCCCAATAAATATATACTGAGCAGCTAAAGTGCACTCAGAGAAGCTGTGCATAGATTCTCCCCTCTGTGAAGCAGCACAGCATGTGCTTAAGAGCTCAGATTTTGGAAGCAGACAGGCTTGGTTTGAATAGTCTCTGCTTCTCTCTAGATATGAGATCTTAGGCAGGTTAACTGAGCTCTCTGTGCCTCAGTTTATCTAAAATGGGGAAAATAATCATTCCTACACCATAGGGTCACTAGCAGGCTTAACACTTAATATGTGAGGAGCTTAGAATTGTGCCTGGCATATAGGAAGCACTCAGGAAGTGTTAGCTGCTGCTATTACTATTACCGTCATTGTAATTATCATTTTAATAACGGTCCTTTCATTAAGAGGACAGGGTTATCTGGAAACGGCAGAGCAGTAAGTTCCTTAATCTCTCTGTTACTAACCCCTTCTAGACCAAGAGCCTGAACCCCACAGTCTCTCATCCTTCCCTGCTTTCCCTTTGCTGAGATCTGCAAGCCACTCTCAAATCCACACTTTACAGCTTTCCAAAAAGTGTTCCTGACCCTCAGAGCAGATTTCTAAATTCTGGAAAGGAGATGCAGGTTTAAGTATCACTGGGAGAAGAAGGAGAAGCCAGGAGATCTCCTTTGACTCCTGTTCAGCAAAGCCAGAGGCTTACAGGGTAAAAGAGACAGCTGACCCGGGTCCCTGTGCCTGACTGAGGCTGCCTGTGTTTGGGGGGGGTCCCCAGGTCTGTGCCCACCGCTACACCCAGGTGCTGTGGTCGGGGTCAGAAGACCAGCGGCGCATGGTGGGCAAGTGCTACGTGCGAGGCAATGACCTAGAGCTGGACCCCAGTGACGACTGGCAGACCTACCACAACGAGATGTGCAACAGCAACACTGACTACCTGGAGACGGGCATGTGCCAGCTGGGCACCAGCGGTGGCTTCACCCAGAACACTGTGTACTTCGGCGCCCCCGGTGCCTACAACTGGAAAGGTGGGGACCATGGGGCCATGGGGGAAGAAAGGAAGAGCAGAGACCACCCACCCCCAGTTAGCCACTGGGACAGCTGGCCTAGACCATCCACACTAGAAACATGACCTCGTGCCAATATCAGCAACCACCATGACTTCTACTGTTTTAAAGCACCTACTATGTGCCAGGGGCCTTATACATATGATGTCAATCAATCTTTTTCTTTTCTTTTTTGACATAGGGTCTCACTGTATCACCCAGGCTGGAGTGCAGTGGCACACTCATGGCTCACTGCAGCCTTGACCTCCCCAGGCTCAGGTGATCCTCCCACCTCAGCTTCTTGAGTAGCTATGACCACAGGCATGTGCCACTACTAGGCTAATTTCTGTATTTTTTGTAGAGTTGGGGTTTCACCATGTTGCTCAGGCTAGTCTCGAACTCCTGGGCTTAAGCAATCCACCCTCCTCGGCCTCCCAAAGTGCTGGGGTTATGGGCATGAGCCACCACGCCCAGCCTCAATCATTTTTAAAATACTCTTATGAGGCAAGTATTATTATATCCATTTTACAAAAACAAAAATGAAGACTTAGAGAAGTAAATTGCCCAAGGCCAACAAAGTTATGAAACCTGGATTGGAATACAGGTCCACCTGATTTCAGTTTAACCATTTACAAACTAATTCTAAAAATAAAACATGCTCCTGGTAGAACCACTACATAGTACAGTAGGATTTGGTAAAAATAAAGTGTAAAAGTGTTCTTCTTCCCCCACCCTTCTTTCTATTCCCTAATGTTAACAGTATATTGCGGGTCCTTCTAGATTTATTTTAGAATAATAGGTATTGACAGGTGCAGTGGCTCACGCCTGTAATCTCACCACTTTGGAAAACTGAGGTGGGGATCACTTGAGCCCAGGAGTTCAAGACTAACCTGGGCAACATAGGGAGACCCCGTCTCTACAAAAAATTAAAAAATTAGCCAGGCGTGGTGGCACACGCCTATCGTCCCAGCTACTCAGGAGGCTGAGGTGGGAGGATTGCTTGGGCCTAGGAGGTTGAGGCTGCAGTGAGCTGCGATTGTGCCATTCTCCTCCAGCCTGAGCAGCAGAGCAAGACTTTATCTCAAAAAACTAAATAAATAAATATCACTACTTTCTCTCTTTCACTTATCAAAAGTCATGGGCACTTTTTCATGTTGATATATGTAGGACCATCATTTTAGAGGGTACAGAGTATTTTCTTGTAAAAGACGATGCTTGTAAAAGACTACACTACACATGGTCTCACAGGGGGTGTCTGACTGCTTATACTCCCTCCATCTCTTTGCCTCCCTCCATCACACAGGTTGTAGCAATAGTGACCCCTTTTCCCTTACTGAACCTTTGTTGTTGCAGAATCAGCAGGCAGAGGAGCCTTGAATCTCCTCTTGACCAACAGGTAGCCCCAGGCATAGTCACAGCTCTGGGCTCACTGAAGGCTGAGGCCTCTGCCTCCTCTTCTGCTCCTGCCTCCCACCCCCTGGTCATGTCACACCTTGGCAGGGTCACAGATACTCTCCAGCAGCAGCCCTGGGTGCAGGGTCCAGCTAGGCAGCCCAAGTTTGGGGTCAGGACCAGAAAGAGGTAATGGTGTGGAGTCTGACCTCAGTGTCTAGAGAGTGGGGAAAGCCATCTAGCTTCTAATATCCAGGCGCCTGAATGATTAAGTTCTAGCCATGGCTGTAACAACCAGCTCCCCATGGGATTATGAGCAGGGTCAACTTGCCTCCCGAGTCTCACTTTTCTCATCTGCAAAACGGGGGTCATAATTTCACCTCGAAGAATTGTTAAAATAGGCCAGGTGCAGTGGCTCACACCTGTAATCCCAGCACTTTGGGAGGCTGAGGCAGACGGATTACTTGAGGCCAGGAGTTCGAGACCAGCCTGAACACTGTCTCTACTAAAAATACAAAAATTAGCCGGGCATGGTGGCACACGCCTGTAATCCCAGCTACTCAGAAGGCTGAGGTAGGAGAATCACTTGAATCTGGGAAGCTGAGGTTGCAGTGAGCCAAGATCACACCACTGCACTCCAGCCTGGGCAACAAGAGCGAGACTCTGTCTCAAAAAAAAAAAAGAGGAAAAAGTAATTGTTAAAGAGGATGTGATTTATAAATGGCAAAGTGCTCACCAATAAAAGGGGTTATTATTATCCTTGTTGGGTGGGGATGGGGGTGGGCTGGACATGGTAGAGGAAACCAGTGGTGACTTATACCCCCTACTCTCCCTCCCTCAATCCCTGTGAAGGAAACAGCTACATGATTCAGCGTAAGGAGTGGGACTTATCTGAGTATAGTTACAAGGACCCAGAGGACCAAGGAAACCTCTATATTGGTGAGTACAGTAGTGGTAGCCCATCGAGTGATAGAGGGGAAGGGGGCTTAGTCCGTGGTGGAAAGGTGAGGCCAGAGTGCAGTTGTGACTAATGGCATTTAGTTAAACTAGCACATGCAGATTGACCAGCACCTGTATGCCAGGCCCTGTTCCAAGCTCTCAAGATGCAAAGTTCTTGCCTTTAGGATACTCACAGTCCAGTGTCCAGGCAGAACCAGGGCTGGGATGGGGCATGGCTGCTGGCCATCTAGAGTCTACTTACTTGCCCTACTTGGAATAGTGGGATAGAACATCATGGTGGGGGGCAAACCAAAGGAGGGGATAGGGAGATGGGTCCAGAGTAGAAAGAGACAAAGTTGACTGGGACCTTGGTTGAACATCTTCCCTCTATCCCAGGGTACACGGTGCAGGTAGGCAGCGCCATCCTGCACCCCAAAAACATCACCATTGTGACAGGTGCCCCACGGCACCGACATATGGGCGCGGTCTTCTTGCTGAGCCAGGAGGCAGGCGGAGACCTGCGGAGGAGGCAGGTGCTGGAGGGCTCGCAGGTGGGCGCCTATTTTGGCAGCGCCATTGCCCTGGCAGACCTGAACAACGATGGGTGAGAATCTAGGGACATCCTCTGGGGCCAGGAGAGCGATGGGTGGGGGAAGGCTTACCTAAGCCAGGTCAGGGGAGTGGAGGATTTGCAGTTGTACAGCTGTCTGCATGTTGTTTGCAGGGGTTTGCAATCAGGCTTTATGGGAGTCTGGGCATTTGCACATGGCATTTGTGGGACACCTGCATATGCTTGTTTCTGCTTGGGATTTGTATGCTTCAGTGGATGTGGGTTGTTTGGGTTTGATCTGTGCCTGCATGGCATCGCCATGACATATGTCTTCTATCTGGGGAGTCATACTGGCATCTCCATGTCCTTCCCATGCACATGTCCTTCCCACCCATGACCTGTGGCCAAAAGAGCCATTTACAGAGCCCTGTGCCCTGGCACAGTCACGCCTGTCAAACAAGAGCTATGCTGCGTATTGGAGGCTGACCTCACACTCCCATTTCCCTCTCCTTCTCTCCTGTGCAGGTGGCAGGACCTCCTGGTGGGCGCCCCCTACTACTTTGAGAGGAAAGAGGAGGTAGGGGGTGCCGTCTATGTCTTCATGAACCAGGCGGGAACCTCCTTCCCTGCTCACCCCTCGCTCCTTCTTCATGGCCCCAGTGGCTCCGCCTTCGGCTTATCCGTGGCCAGCATTGGTGACATCAACCAGGATGGATTTCAGGGTATAAGCCAGCACCCCTCCCCCAGCACCCCTGCTGACTGAGCGCCAGCTGCACACCAGGCTTGACAGGGCCCACAGATGAGACAGGATTGGGCCGGACCTGGGGAGCTCGCAGCAGTACTAGAGAGAGGATGTGCAGGTGTGCAGAGGGAGCAACAGAGGCAAGCTCAGTGGCCTCCTGGAGGAGCTTGCATGCTGCTGTGCAGCCAAGGCTGGGCTGAGAGTGCACAGTAGAGAACTGATGGAACACAACATGGGCATGGAAACTGGCCTGGTATACTCAAATCTAGCGGGTGTGGAGTTTTCACATCAGAGAGGAGGCTGAAGAGGGAGTGGAGTGGGGTGGGGTGAGAGTGGATGCTTTGAAAGCCAGGCAGAGTATCTTAGGGATTTATATTTGGGTAATGGTGATGGTGGGGTGGTGGGGCATCCAGAGAGAGTTTTAGGGCACGGATGTGATATAATAACTTTGTACCCTGAAGGATGATTCTGGAAGGGGTATGGGATGAGTGAGTGCAGGGGTGGAGCAAGGCTAGGGGAGTGAAGATCAAGAATGTAATATCTCAGGTGAGGGATGATAAGGAATGGGACAAGGTGGGAGCTCTGGGTATAGGGGTCCTCATAAGTGTTCTGCAGGACTTGGGAACCAATCGGACCTGGGGTATCAGGGGCAGGGGCAGACCCAGGGCTGGAGTCAGTGCCACAGGGGCACCTGGCTTATCTGAAAGTCACTTTGCTGATAACCTCAGTTTCCCAGGACATAGCTGAGAATGAAGAGGAAGGCAAAGGAGCCTCTGAAGACCCAAACTAGGTGCCAGAAAGTTCAGTCAACAGAGGCCAAGCGTGCACTGTGGAAGTCATTTGGTTTCTGCCTGGGACCTGCTTCCGCTCTCTTTACAGGGCTTACTAACAAGCTTGGCTTGCTGATTCCCTAGGCCTTATCTGATCCAAAGCTGCAAACTGGGAAGAGTTCAGTTTAAGAAGATAACCCAACACTTGGGGTTTATTTGTGGAGATAATGATTAGAATGTTAAAAGCCTTGACACTTTCAGTGATGTTCGCTGTAGTGTTATGGTTAAAATCCCAGCCACTGCTGTGAGACGGACCTGGGCTCAAATTTCCTCTTCTCTACACTCACTGGTTGTGCAACTCTGGGTTTTTGGAGTGTCTCCTCATCTATAAAGTGGGGGGACAGTAGTACCCACCGCACAGTACTCTCGTGAAAATTAAATGAATAGCTGGGTGTGGTGGTGTGTGCCTATCCTAGCTACTCAGGAGGCTGAGGTGGGAGGATCACTTGAGTCCAGGAGGTTGAGGCTGCAGTGAGCTATGACTGTGCCACTGCACTCCAACCTGGGTTACAGAGAGAGACACTGTCTTTAAACACACACATGCAAACACACACACACACACACACACACACACACACTGAATGCTTGACAACTATCTGGTAGAGTCACCTCCCATCTCCTGAACCTACTTTCCCACCCATGATAGGAGGAAGCTGGGCTTCAGATGGTCCCAGTGTTCATCCTGAGCTGCAGAGCTCTGCTCTGTCCCTGATGCTCTGAGCATTGCCCATCCATCAATCAGGCCAAAATCAATTCTGTGCTGGGCTCCATGGCCTGGAGCACAGAGTTAGGGAGACGTGGGGCCTGGAGTACCTGGGTGACCCTGTCTTGCCTTTTCTTCTGCAGATATTGCCGTGGGAGCTCCATTTGAAGGCTTGGGCAAAGTGTACATCTATCATAGTAGCTCTAAGGGGCTCCCCAGACAGCCCCAGCAGGTACAGAGAGACGGGGATGGGTCTGCTGCCCCCACCAGCTGAGATGGGCCTTCCTTGCTTTCCTTCACCGACCCCTTCCCTGTAGCCCCCTGGGCCCTGCTTCCCAGAGCCTGCCCCCACCACTTTCCCCTGCCCCCAGGTAATCCATGGAGAGAAGCTGGGACTGCCTGGCTTGGCCACCTTCGGCTATTCCCTCAGTGGGCAGATGGATGTGGATGAGAACTTCTACCCAGACCTTCTAGTGGGAAGCCTGTCAGACCACATTGTGCTGCTGCGGTGAGCCAGGAGGCCAGTGAATAAGGGTCTTTCTCTTCCTCATCTTTGTCTGCACGGATTCCCATCTCTGTCCATGTTTGCGCCAGCTCCTTGGAAGCCTGGGCCCCAACTCTGGCCTGGGGCAGGCAGGAGGCACTGATATCTGTCTGGCGCTGTTGTCTCTGCAGGGCCCGTCCCGTCATCAACATCGTCCACAAGACCTTGGTGGCCAGGCCCGCTGTGCTGGACCCTGCACTTTGCACGGCCACCTCCTGGTGAGATTGCTCTGCCCACCCATTCCTCTTTTATTTATAGGCAGGCCAGGAGGGGCCCCAGCTCCCAAACCCCTCCCCTGGCCTCCTGACATCCCACCTTTAGAAATTTGATTCTTAGGGCCAGCATTTGCCCTCTCTACCCAACCTCATTAAAAAGCAAAATTCCTTGCAAGAGGTAATGAATGAATTAGGGGGCAGTAGAGTATAGTGGTTCAAGGTGGGAGCTCTGGACGGCCTGGTTCAAACACCAGCTATGCCAGTGCAGGGGTGGGGATGGGCTCTGGGAAGGGGGATGCATTTAAGTGCATGGATATGAAGGAGAGTCTCCTCAGGCGAATTATTAATCCCTCTTAGGCTCCGATTTCTTGCTTGTAGAACAGAATTGATAATAACTGATTCACAGGGTTGTTGTGATAATTAAATGAGACAATATACAAAAAGTCCTTAGCACAGCACTGTGTATACCCTAAGTGCTGAAAAAAACGTTAGTTGCTAAGAAAATGACAGTAATGATGGCAATGACCCCAAGGTCTTTATGTGAATGAGGATTTTGGATCAGAAGGCAAAGGCAGACAGAGCAGGGAAATGGGGTGGGTGGTACAAGGAGACCTGGACTGGGGATTGGTAGACCTGGGTTCAAGACTGGGATGGGCCACCTGCTGACTGAGGACTTTCAACAAGTTCTTCTGGGCCCTGGGCCTCAGTTTCCCCATTAGTGACCTCTAACCCTGTTTTCTTTGGCTCTAAGGGGAGTGGAAGGGAAGGGGCCAGGGATACCACAGACCTGCTTTGTGGACTCCCCAGTTTTGTCCCTGCCTCTCTCCAGAAGGGCCTCGGTTTCCTTTTGCCCAGTACAGAGGCGAGAGCTAGGGCCTGGACGTGTGTGTCCCACTGTGACCCGCCCTCCTGTACATCCCTCCAACAGTGTGCAAGTGGAGCTGTGCTTTGCTTACAACCAGAGTGCCGGGAACCCCAACTACAGGCGAAACATCAGTGAGTGCTGGGGTGCAGCATAAAAGGGGTACACTCCCCTGGCCCCTTGCTGACCACCCTGTCTACCTGTAGCCCTGGCCTACACTCTGGAGGCTGACAGGGACCGCCGCCCGCCCCGGCTCCGCTTTGCTGGCAGTGAGTCTGCTGTCTTCCACGGCTTCTTCTCCATGCCCGAGATGCGCTGCCAGAAGCTGGAGCTGCTCCTGATGGTGAGGGAGGAGCAAGGGGCAGGATGAGGGCTCCCAGGTCCCTGGAGGAGGTGGCCAGTGTCCCCCTAGATCAAGGGTGAGGGACAGGGGTCTCCCCAGAGACAGAGATTGGGGATGTCGGTTTGGAAGGCTATCAGTGTGTAGGAGTACAGTGTACAGCACCCACACATGAGGAGAGATGGATACCCTTGGGGTGGGGATGGGGCCAAAGGGCTTATTACCTCCAAGAAAAGTGAGGGGTGTGGGAGCTCTTGGCTCATCCCACCTCTGGGAAAAGGGGTCCCTGAGTAGGGAGCAAGCTCAGTCCGTCTCTGGGACATCAGGGTGGAAGGGGACAGCTCAATCTGGGGACCCTGTGAATGGGGAGGTGAAGGGACCTCTGAGGAGGAAAAGCCCTGTCTCTCCTCTTGGAGGGTCAGGATGGTAGGAAGTCGCAATTTGGCGACCGGACTAGAGGGAATTCAGCCTAACTGTCAGGTTTTCAGGGTGGAGGGGGGTCCAGCTCTTCTCTGGGGTTCAGGGTGGTGTGAGGATTCAGCTGAGGCAGGGAGCAGTGCAGGGCCGGGTTCAGCTCACCCTCTCTCCCCAGGACAACCTCCGTGACAAACTCCGGCCCATCATCATCTCCATGAACTACTCTTTACCTTTGCGGATGCCCGATCGCCCCCGGCTGGGGCTGAGGTCCCTGGACGCCTACCCGATCCTCAACCAGGCACAGGCTCTGGAGAACCACACTGAGGTGGGTGGGGCTGGGGCCTGGACTGGAAGACCAGGGGCCAGGAGGGCGGCGGGGCGAGAGGGCACTGGGGGTGGTACAACCCTCACACCTCCGGCCACCCCCAGGTCCAGTTCCAGAAGGAGTGCGGGCCTGACAACAAGTGTGAGAGCAACTTGCAGATGCGGGCAGCCTTCGTGTCTGAGCAGCAGCAGAAGCTGAGCAGGTAGCTGTGGGCCGCGGGCCGCGCTAATTGCCCAAGGGTGGGGCGGGGCCTCATTGACTGGCAGGGTGGGGGCGGGGCCTCATGGCACGACGAGCCTGAGGGACAGGGCTTTAGCGGGAACAGGTGGAATGGTCAGAAACGGGGCTTTCTTCTCTAGGTGCGACTAGAGGGCGGGGCCTGGCTATCCCAAGATGGGCTTTTCTCACCTAGGAGACCCCAGGAGTGGGGCCTAGTTGATCCACGAGGGCCCTGGGGGCGGAGCTCTTGGCTGAGTCCTGGGCTCCTACTCTTAGGCTCCAGTACAGCAGAGACGTCCGGAAACTGCTCCTGAGCATCAACGTGACGAACACCCGGACCTCGGAGCACACCGGAGAGGACGCCCATGAGGCACTGCTTACCCTGGTGGTGCCTCCCGCCCTGCTGCTGTCCTCAGTGCGCCCCGTGAGTGCCCGCCGGCTGGCCCAGAGCCCAAGCAAGGCTCCCTGCGTCTTTGCATCCCCATATGCGTGTCCTGTGCAGGTGTCGTCGTCTGCCACGTGTCCCCCTCCTCTGGTCTGGGCCTTCTCGGGGAACTTAGCGTCTCTGCTGCTTGGAGAACCCGGCTCTAAAGCTCTAGGGCTTCTGACCCTGCACCACGGAGGAGGGAGGAGAAGCCCTACTTTGACCTGACCCTGACGTTATTCGCCTTCTTTCCTCAGCCTGGGGCCTGCCAAGCTAATGAGACCATCTTTTGCGAGCTGGGGAACCCCTTCAAACGGAACCAGAGGGTGAGCACTGGCCACATCCTCCCAGTTCTCCTGGGTCCCAGGCTGCTCCTCTGATGAGCTCCTTGTCCTTCTAGCCTCTGCCTGCCTGCTTTCTGGGCTCCCTCGAAGCAGAGAGCCACAATGCAGGAGGGGAGACCCAGTAGAGGGTGAGAAGAGGCCCAGAAACTAAGACAAATGGGGCTGCTAGGGAGCTGTGCACAAAGCTAGAGCAGGTGGAGGGGAGGAAACCAGTCTGACCAAGCACCAACTGTGTGCCAGCCCCTGAGCCCAACACTGTGCTTCTTTGATATGATATAATTCTCACAGCCTTCTGAGGAGCAGATGCTCTTTTACAGAAGAGGAAACACACACTTAGAAAGTTTCAGTTACCTGCTCAAGGTTATGTAGCTCAAAAGTAGCAGAGATGTGACCCGCCGGACAAAAAGGGAAAGGGAGACAGAGGCGAGGTGGAGAGGTGGAGGCCCCTCGCCCAGAACAGGAGGAGGAGGAGAAGGCCAGAAAGCCAACTAGAATAGTGTGCAGCCCCTCCTTCCCCATGACGTCACCCCCGCTAGGCCTCAAATGCTACTCTCTGCCTCCCTGACCCTTGTGGTAGATGGAGCTGCTCATCGCCTTTGAGGTCATCGGGGTGACCCTGCACACAAGGGACCTTCAGGTGCAGCTGCAGCTCTCCACGTGAGTGACCTCGAGAAGCCAGTCTGGGTTGGGGCTGAGGTATCCTGGATCACCTTCCTACCCCCTGCATTTCTTCTGAAGGTCAAGTCACCAGGACAACCTGTGGCCCATGACCCTCACTCTGCTGGTGGACTATACACTCCAGACCTCGCTTAGCATGTGGGTACCGCTCTCCACCACCCCCACCCCAGCCTGCTGTGCCTGAGCTAGGGTTCCCTATCCCCAAGGTATCTCCCAAGCTCCTCTGACCCCTCCCTTGGCCCAGTGTCCTCAGGCCTCCACTTCCCCTAGGTCATCCTTTCCTTAACAACAACAATCACTGTCATTATTATTACTATTACTGTTCCAGCTGTAAAGCAGGCAGAGGTGGAGGAATCAGCAACAGGGCTAAGGTGTTGTCCCTGCCATTTTATAAGAGCTCATTGTGCTAAGGATTTTATATACATCATCTCAATGACTTCTCACAGCAGCCCTGTGATACAACAGCTGTGATTAAGGCCATTTTACAGATGAAGAGACTGAGGCTCAGAGAGGATAAATAGCTTGCTTGAGTCCATAAAGCTGGTAAATGCAGAGCTGGGGTTTCTATTGAGGTGCCTGATGTTGGAGGGGCTACAGTTAACCAGCTTTGTTGCCCACCACCTCTGCTGGGGCCCTGGTCTCCTGTCCCCTGTGACTCCAGGATCCTTCCTACCCCTAGGGTAAATCACCGGCTACAAAGCTTCTTTGGGGGGACAGTGATGGGCGAGTCTGGCATGAAAACTGTGGAGGATGTAGGAAGCCCCCTCAAGTACGAATTCCAGGTAAGGGGCTCGCCGGGGTCCTGGGCTGGGGACTTCTAGGAAGGATGATTTTTATTTTTTCTGGGGTCTGAAGGTGGGAGGGTTGGGGGTTGGTAAGATGGAGGTGGTTTTCCAGGAGATAATGACTATGACACATCTTTTGCCCACAGGTGGGCCCAATGGGGGAGGGGCTGGTGGGCCTGGGGACCCTGGTCCTAGGTCTGGAGTGGCCCTATGAAGTCAGCAATGGCAAGTGGCTGCTGTATCCCACGGAGATCACCATCCATGGCAATGGGTCCTGGCCCTGCCAACCACCTGGAGACCTTGTCAACCCTCTCAACCTCACTCTTTCTGTAAGGACACTATCAGGGATCTTTCATTTGCATCTCATTTGCTTGCTACCGGGCAGAAGGGCCAGTGTCTTCCCCTCCCTCCCCTCATACCTCTTTGGTAAGCTGTCTCTCCCGCCCTTTCCCCTCTGGCAACCCTGCTCCCAATTCTTCCTCTGCCCTGCCAGCAGATCTCCTATCTCCTCTCCAGGACCCTGGGGACAGGCTGTCATCCCCACAGCGCAGGCGGCGACAGCTGGATCCAGGGGGAGGCCAGGGTCCCCCACCTGTCACTCTGGCTGCTGCCAAAAAAGCCAAGTCTGAGACTGTGCTGGTGAGTGGCCAGGGCGAGGTTGGAGGGGATTGCACCCACCCCATCACAGGGTGCCTGGGCACCAGGGTCACACAAAGCAAGGGAGACCTCAGTGTGATGAGGTGATGAGGCCCCCGCTCTTGGAGCTTCCAGACAGAGCAGGGAGCCTCATCTGCCCTCAGAGGGTTCCCCACTCTGATGGGGGAGCATCGAAGACAAGGGACCAAAGGAGGAGACACTGGCTCTGCTCCAAGGAGCCCCAGCCTGTTGGGGGCGATAGAGCTGCTCAGAGCCTTGGTTGGCAGGAGGCAGTGTCGGGCAGGGCATGGTGGGTGGTGCGTGTGCCCTCTGCAGGAAGGGAGAGGAGAGCCGGCCTGGCAAGCTGGTTGAAGCCTAGCTGGGTGGAGAGTGGGAGGGAGGTGGTGTCCCAGAGGCAGGGAGCTGGCTGGGAAGCAGGTGTAGGAGGTTAGGCCCTGTTTACACAAGCAGGGGCCAGATTCCATGTTATCCATGCGCCTGGCATTATATGAGCTTGGCCCAAACAGTGTGTCTGAAATGCATAACTGTGAGGTGGCGGCGGGGGTGTGCATGAGTGAAAGGATGTCAGACCCCTTTGGGTCACCCAGGGGTGAGACAAAGCCTGGGAGGGGCAGGAGGTAAGAAGTAAGGCACGAAGAATCTGGAGACCTGGACTATGTCACATTTCGTGTTCCCTGCCCGCCTCAGACCTGTGCCACAGGGCGTGCCCGCTGTGTGTGGCTGGAGTGCCCCATCCCTGATGCCCCCGTTGTCACCAACGTGACTGTGAAGGCACGAGTGTGGAACAGCACCTTCATCGAGGTCAGTGCCTGGGTCTGAAGGTCTCTCCTACCATCCACCCTGGTGGGGAGAACCACAGGGAGAGGGCGAGGCCAGGGTCATAGCAGGGCTGTGTGTGTGCGTGTGTGTGTGTGTGTGTGTGTGTGTTATTTGCATGTCTCTGCATGGATGTGTACGTGTTTGTCCCCAGCCAAAATGACCTCTCTTGTGTCCATTATTCTGTTGTGTATCCATTGCTTTCCCACCTCCATGCCTTTCCCCAGGGTGTTCCTTAACCCTGGAATGCTCGTTTCTCCCTCTTTTATCTCTGTGTGTAAACCCCTATTTAGTTTTCAAGGTCCCTGTCAGATGCTTCACCATCAGTGAGGTCTTTTCTGGCTTTTCCAGCTGAAAATGACCTCTCTTCCAACGGCCACCCACCTAACTTTCTCAGAAGCCACACACACCATTTATCACGCTCGACTCTGGGTTGCAGTGCCTCATGTGCCCACTTTCTCATGCCATCTAGACCAAACTTTTTCTGTACATGACTAGATTAGAAATCTTTTCAACTTGGCGGGCCACAGAGTTTCTGTTGCAACTACTCAGTATTGCCAGTGCACCACACAAACAGACATAGACAAATGAATGGGCGTGGCTGTGCGCCAGAAATACTTCATTTACAACAGCAGGTGCCAGGCCAGATTTAGCCCACGGGCCTGACCTAGACTGTGACCTTCATTGTTTCGGTTGTCCCCAGCATCCAGCACAGGACCTGACGCACAAATGAATGAACAAATAAATGAATGATGTGCGTTTGTGTGTGGAGGGGAGGCCTGGCTGACAGATCCTTTGGGGTTCTGTTTAAGGATGCTACCTGGTGGGAGGGTGATGGGGTGGGGATGCTTAGGGTTGGAGGGAGGCTCAGAGGAGTGTCAAATGTTCCTCTTGACCCACCCTACTCCCCATCCAGGATTACAGAGACTTTGACCGAGTCCGGGTAAATGGCTGGGCTACCCTGTTCCTCCGAACCAGTATCCCCACCATCAACATGGAGAATAAGACCACGTGGGTGAGTGCGCGTGTTCACTAGAACAGCAGGCTCCAGCCAGAGCTTGGGAGTACAGGGCATCTTTTAAGAGCACATTGACGCACTTCAGCCATGTGGTTCTCAATCTTGGCAGCACGATAAGAGTCATCTGGAGGAGTTCTGGTGTCTGGACTGCACCCAGAGCAATTAAACCTGAGTCCCTGGGAGTGGATTCCGGTATTGCTGTGTTTAAAGATCCCCCAAGTGATGCTAATGTGCAGCCAGGGCTGAGAACCACTGCATTAGCTTCTTTGATCTGCACATGTCTCCATGAAGAGTAGGGCTGGGATCGCTTCTCTATTTTATGGCTGAGAGACTGAGGCCTAGAGAGACTTGAGTGGCCTCCCCAAAGTGTCACAGCTTGTTGGGGGCTGGAACGTAGGCCTCCTGATTATCTCACCCATTGTCACATCCACTATGGACCTGTGAGCTTCTGGCCATAGGCAATATGTATATATAGAGAGAAAGGCAGGACATTTAGGCAGAACAGAGGGAAGTTCGACCGTGAGAATCTGGTCAGTATTAACAGATGATATCATCATCTACATGGCAGAAAAGATAATCAATGAAAAAGCTATTATTTTATTTTATTTTGCTTCAGAGACAGGGTGTCACTCTGTTGCCCCAGCTGGAATGCAGTGGTGTAGCCCCAAAATCCTGGGCTCAAGAAATCCTCCCACTTCAGCTTACTGAGTAGCTGAGACTACAGCCATGTGCCACGATGCCCAGCTAATTTTATTTATTTATTTAGAGACAGAGTCTCGCCCTGTGGCCAGGATGGAATGCAGTGTTGCAATCACTGCAAGCTCCACCTCCCTGGTTCATGCCATTCTCCTGCCTTAGCCTCCTGAGTAGTTGGGACTACAGGCGCCACCACCATGCCCGGCTAATTTTTGTATTTTTAGTAGAGATGGGGTTTCACCGTGTTAGCCAGGATGGTCTCAATCTCCTGACCTCATGATCCACCCGCCTCGGCCTCCCAAAGTGCTGGGATTACAGGCATGAACCACCGCGCCTGGCCTAATTTTTTATTTTTGGTAGAGATGAGGTCTCACTGTGTTGCCCAGGCTGGTCTTGAACTCCTGGTCTCAAGTAGTCCTCCCACCTCAGCCTCCCAAAACACTGGAATTACACCGGCCCAAAAAGCTATTAGACCCAATAAGAGAATTCAGGAAGTCCAAGAAGTCAAAAACAAGATCAAAATACCCAAACCCCTTAGGTTTCCTACATGCTATAGCAATAACCAATCAAAAGTATAGTTGAAAAGATCCCATTCAAATTCATCAGAAAAGTGATAGAGCATCTAGGAATAAATACAACAAGAAATGTGCAACAAAAACTTGAGTAATGGTTAGAAAAAAGTTAGTATTGTATTATCAAGTTGTCAGATCTTCCCACTCAAATTATTCCAGTCTCAGTAAGATTCAGGAAACTTAAAAAAGAAGTTCCCAAACTTGAATCTGAGTTGCATCTAGAAGAATAAATATAAAATTGCTAATAATTTGTTGTTAAAGGATGTAAGTGAAGATATGTGGGAGATACTTACAGGGAGATGAATACAGGGTTGGCTATGTACATTATTGTACATTTCCTAAGATAAATTATTGTAGTATAGAAGAGGTAGAAGAAGGGCCAGAAAGATCAGTGGAACAAAATAGAACTTTATGATACAGATGGCATTTTTAATCCATGGAGAAAGGTAGATTATTAAGTAGTGTTGGGAGAACCCATTTGGAAAATAAAGACAAACCTCTACCTCACACCATAAACAAAAATACAGAGTTAGATTAAAAAAAAAAAAAAAATATATATATATATATATATATATTTATATATATATATATATTTTTTTTTTTTTTTGGGATGGAGTCTCGCTCTGTCGCCCAGGCTGGAGTGCAGTGGCCGGATCTCAGCTCACTGCAAGCTCCACCTCCCGGGTTCATGCCATTCTCCTGCCTCAGCCTCCGGAGTAGCTGGGACTACAGGCGCCCGCCACCTCGCCCGGCTAGTTTTTTGTATTTTTTTAGTAGAGACGGGGTTTCACCAGGTTAGCCAGGATGGTCTCGATCTCCTGACCTCGTGATCCGCCTGTCTCAGCCTCCCAAAGTGCTGGGATTACAGGCTTGAGCCACCGCACCCGGCCTTAGATTAAGTATTTACATGTAGCAAATTAAAACCTAATATGCGAGGATACAATATAGAGAACACTTTAATATAACTTTTAATTACGGAAAGAGTGAGCTATAAACCCAGAAGTCACAGGAAAATTTTGATAAATTAGACTCTGTGAAAATTTAAATCTGTATATAGCAAAAAGATAGTAAAGAACTAAAAGGGGCTGGGCACGGTGGCTCATGCTTGTAATACCAGCACTTTGGAGACTGAGGCAGGCAGATTGCTTGAGCCCAGGAGTTCCACACCAGCCTGGGCAACACGGTGAGACCTTATCTCTACAAATAAAAACAAAAATTAGCTGGGTGTGGTGATGCGTACCTGTAGTCCCAGCTACTTGGGAGGTTGAGGCAGGAGAATCGCTTGAGCTCAGGAGGTTGAGGCTGCAGTGAGCCATGATCATGCCACTGTACTCCAGCCTGGGTGACAGAGTGAGACCTTGCCTCAAAAAAAAGTAAAAAAGAAACTAAATGGGCAAATGATATACTGCTTTTTAAAAATGTTTACAGCATATATGACAAAAAATTGATATGTATTTTTTAATATATAAAGGATATCAATAGGCGGCATACATGGGGTGAAATACAAATGTTCATCTTGCTCATAAAGAAATATAAATCATAACAACAAGATTTTTCTTGCCTATCAGATTGGGAAATATTTTTAAAATTAATGCTGGCCAGGCGCTGTGGCTCACACCTGTAATGCCAGCACTTTGGGAGGCCAAGGCGGGTGGATCATTTGAGGTCAGTTCGAGACTAGCCTGGGCAACATGGTGAAACCCCATCTCTATTAAAAATACAAAAATTAGCTGGGCGTGGTGGTGCATGCCTGTAATCCTAGCTACTCAGCAGGCTGAGGCAGAAGAGTCGCTTGAACCTAGGAGATAAATGTAGTGAGCCAAGATCGCTCCACTGCACTCCAGCCTGGGTGACAGAGTGAGACTCTGTCTCAACAACAACAAAAAAAGAATAATGCTGTCTGATGCTGATGAGGTGGAGGGAAATGCTATTGACTTGGATGATGAATTGGTAGATCCTTTTAGGAGATGAAGTTTTCAATGTCTATTAAAATTTAAAGTGCCCATTTCCTTAGATCCAGCACATGAGAATATATTGTAAGGAGCTAATAGGACGAGTATACAGAGATAAATATATGGGGATATTTTCGAGAATTATTTATAATGGCAGAAAACTGGAAACAATCTAAATGTCTTTCAGTAGGAGATTGGTTCAATAAATTATGGTACATTTCCTTCAATGACTATGCAGTCCTCAGAAGAGATTAGGCTGATCATTATCAATTGACCTGAAAAGATGATGCTATTAAGTGAAAAAAACAGGTCGCTGGCTAGGCATGGTGGCTCGTGCCTGTAATCCTAATACTTTGGGAGGCCAAGGTAGGAAGATCACTTGAGCCTAGGAGTTTGAGGCTATCCTGGGTAACAAAGTGAGACCCATCTCTACAAAAAAAAAAAAAAAAAATCTAGAAATGATCTGGAAGTGGTGGCACATGGTCCCAGCTACACTGGAGGCTGAGGCAGGAGAATCACTTGAGCCCAGGAGGTGGAGTCTCCAGTGAGTCATGTTTGTATTACTGCACTCCAGCCTGAGCAACACAGTGAGACCGTGTCTTAAAAAGAAAAGAAAGAGGCTGGATGTGGTGGCTCACGCCTGTAATCCCAGCACTTTGGGAGGCTGAGGCGGGTGGGTCACCTGAGATCATGAGTTTGAGACCAGCCTGGCCAACGTGGTGAAACCCTGGCTCTACTAAAAATGCTGGGGTGGCAAGCGCCTGTAATTCCAGCTACTCGGGAGGCTGAGGTAGGAGAATTGCTTGAACCCAGGAGATGGAGGTTGCAGTGAGCCAATATCGTGCCACTGCACTCCAGCCTGGGCAACAGAAGCAAGAAGAAAGGAAGGAAGGAAGGAAGGAAGGAAGGAAGGAAGGAAGGAAGGAAGGAAGGAAGGAAGGAAGGAAGAGAGGGAGGGAGGGAGGGAGGTTGCTGAAGAGTGTATGTGGCATGATCCCATTTATGTAGATCATATTATTCCATATTTAAAACTATGCAAAGAGATTCACCAGAGATTACAGAGACAGTAATTTCTAGAGATTAAAATTACTGGGAACCAGCTGGGCATAGTGGCTCATGCCTGTAATCCCAGCACTTTGGGAGGTCGAGGTGAGTGGATCACTTGAGGTCGGGAGTTCAAGACCAGCCTGGCCAACATGGTGAAACCTGTCTCTAGTAAAAATACAAAAATTAGCCAGTTGTGGTGGTGGGCACCTATAATCCCAGTTACTCAGGAGGCTGAGGCAGGAAACTTGCTTGAGCCCAGGAGGCAGAGGTTGCAGTGAGCCGAGATTGTGCCACTGCCTGGGCAACAGAATGGAACTCTGTCTCAAAAAAATATATATAGTATATATTTATAATATATATCAGATATATATTATATATTTATAATATAAAATATATACTATATATTTAATATATATTAATGTTTAATATATATTTAATATATATTATTTAATAATATATTAAACATATTTATATTTAATAATATATTAAATATATTTATAATACATCATATATATTGTATATTTATAATATATATATAAGATATATATTATATATCTAACTGGGAACCTTTAGTTTTCTTTATATCATCTGTATTTTTAAAAAAATCATCAACATAATTTTAAAAGAAGTGAAAATCATGTATAGTCAGAACAAACACGGCTGGGTGCAGTGACTCACACCTGTAATCCCAGCACTTTGAGAGGCCAAGGCAGGTGGATCACCTGAGGTCAGGAGTTTGAGACCAGCCTGGTCAACATGGTGAAACCCCATCTTTACTGAAAATACAAAAATTAAATGGGCATGGTGGTGCATGCCTGTAATTCCAGCTACTTGGGAGGCTGCGGCAGGAGAATTGCTTGAAGCTGGGAGGAGGTGGTTGCAGTGAGCCGAGGTTGCGCCACTGCACTCCAGCCTGGGCAACAGAGCAAAACTCCATCTCAAAAACAAACAAACAAAAACAACTCATATACATACACATCCATATTTATCTCCATTGTAGGGGAAGAAAAAGAATGGGACTATCGGCCAGGCACGGTGGCTCACGCCTGTAATCCCAGCACTTTGGGAGGCCGAGGTGGGCGGATCGCCTGAGGTCGGGTGTTCAAGACCAGCCTGACCAACATGGTGAAACCCCGTCTCTACTAAAAGTACAAAATTAGCCGGGCATGGTGGTGCACGCATGTAATCCCAGCTATTCTGGAGGCTGAGGCAGGAGAATCACTTGAACTTGGGAGGCGGAGCTCGTGGTGAGCCGAGATTGCGCCTGGGCAACAGAGCGAGACTAAAAAAAAAAAAAAAAAAGAATGGGACTATATGCTATGAATTCTTTGTGGGGTTTTTTTGGTGAATATTTATGGAGTGCTTGCTGTGTAGCAGGTGTTGCTGTAAGCAGTTTTCATATATCAAACACATTTAATTCTCCCCAGCAACCTATGAGATAGGTATTATTCCCATTTTACAGATGAACAACAGAGAGGTTAAGTAACTTGCCAAGGTCACACAGCTCGTGAATAGCAAAGCTGGGCTAGAACCCAGGTAGTCTGGCTCCAGCACCCCTGCATTTGGCCGTTCTGCTGTTCTATGAGGTAGGCATTATGATCCCCCTCATCAGATAGCAGAAAGCATGAGATTCAGAGGGGTGCAATTACTTGTCCAAGGTCACACAGCTCGTCAGGGAAGGAGCTGGTATCCAGGCCTAGAGGTGTAGGTCACGCACTCAGACTCCAGGCCACCTCCCAGATCTGAGGCTGCTCCTCTGGAGTCAAGTCTGTGCCTGGGAGAAGCAGGAAGGACCACTGGACCTACCGTTAGTGGGGCAGGCAGAGACTTTTTCCAGTCCCAGGCTGCCCCCTACTGGCAGCAGGACAAACAGCAGGTGCCTGGGCCCAGCTGGGATAGGAAGGGGGAGGATGGGCCTAAGCGGGCCTAAGGAGGGCTGAGTCCTCCTCTCCCTTCTGCAGTTCTCCGTGGACATTGACTCGGAGCTGGTGGAGGAGCTGCCGGCTGAGATCGAGCTGTGGCTGGTGCTGGTGGCCGTGGGTGCGGGGCTGCTGCTTCTGGGGCTGATCATTCTGCTGCTGTGGAAGGTTAGTAGCCCAGCCCCACTCCCGCTCCGGGACCTTCACCAGCACACTCACCAGCCCTTCCTCCAACCCACCTCTCACCATCCCGGTCCTCCCTTCCATCTCACCGCCGCCCTTCCTCCCTGTCCTCTTCACCTTCTCCCACCAGCTTACAGGCTCACCCCCGGCCTGGGTTAGTGGGGGAAGCTGCAAGCTGGAAAGGGGGACCCAGGAGCTCTGGCTTCTGACCACACGACCAAGCTGGGACTGAGCCCCAGCCCCCAGGCTCCCCAGCCCTAAGCCCCAGTCCACGAGTGCTGCTGGTGAGGACAGCGCAGCGCCCCCCTGATGGCCCATCCCCACCTCCTCCCCTCCGCAGTGCGGCTTCTTCAAGCGAGCCCGCACTCGCGCCCTGTATGAAGCTAAGAGGCAGAAGGCGGAGATGAAGAGCCAGCCGTCAGAGACAGAGAGGCTGACCGACGACTACTGAGGGGGCAGCCCCCCATCCCCGGCCCACCTGGGTAACACGGCCTCCGGGCCCCCTTCCCCGAGCCCCACAGCTGGCCGGGCCTCTGACTCTGTCCTGTCCGCTCCTCTTCCCTTATGGGCCTGTTCTGACCTCATTCTGTCCCCACCACCACCTCAAAGATCAGGCCACTCTGACTCTCCCTCCAGCCCCCTGGTCTGGCTTTCATCAGCCTCCCCCTGAGCCCCTTGGTGACTTGGGACCCCTTCAGGGAGCCATAAAACCCTCTCTGTGATGACCTTGCTTTCTGGGGATTGGAACAAGGTCAAGGGCAAGGCCAGGCCCCATCTCTAAACCACAGGCATGTCCAGAATAATTCTACACTCGCATTTCCACCCCTAGGGAAGGAGGGGAGCAGTAGAGACCCTCCTCCTGGGAACTAGCCTGTTTCCTCCTGAGCAGCCCTTCCAGGATAACAAGTGGACCCACTCCCAACATTGTGATTAGCGTAGACTGCCAGTCTTCCTGGCCATTCCATCCACTGTCTCTGCGGCTGCCCTCCGTCTCCATCTGCCTCTTCCTCTCCTCTCTGCCTTCCTCAACTCCTCCTTCCTCTGGGGCCTGGGGTGGAGAAACTCGTTCTCCGTATCTCAGTGCAGGGAGATGGGATGTGTTCCGTCAAGAGTTCTGGCTTTGAGGAGTTCTGGGTGGGAGGGGGAGAGGCCTGGCACTCCTTCCTGGCGGCTCAAACTCTGGATGCTAATGTTCTTTCTCTTCTCCCTCCAACTCCAGTGTGACTTCTTTAAGAGGACCCGCTATTACCAGATCATGCCCAAGTACCACGCGGTGCGGATCCGGGAGGAGGAGCGCTACCCACCTCCAGGGAGCACCCTACCCACCAAGAAGCACTGGGTGACCAGCTGGCAGACTCGGGACCGATACTACTGACATCCTCCCTGATCCCGCCCCCTCCTCCCCAGTGTCCCCTTTTTTCCTATTTATCATAAGTTATGCCTCTGACAGTCCACAGGAGCCATCGCCTTTGGCTGGCAGCGGCAGGCTTAGGCACATACACCTCGTCAAGTGCACGCACATACTGTCTGGCCCTGGGGATCTCCCTGCAGGAGGGCCAGCGCTGTGGACCTTACAAGGCCGAGCACACTGCGGTCCTGTGCCCTAGACACACGTGGGGCCCACTGCTTGTGGACTGTGCTGGCACATCATGGATGGTGCATGGGCTCGCCGTGTCTCAGCCTCTGCCTGCGCCAAAACAAGCCAAAGAGCTTCCGGCCCGAGCCGGGAGGAAAAGGCCCCTGCAATGTGGTGACACTTCCCCCTTTCACACTGGATCCATCTTGAGCCACAGTCACTGGATTGACTTTGCTGTCAAAACTACTGACAGGGAGCAGCCCCCCGAGCCCCGGCTGGTGGGCCCCCACTGCCACCCATGCCAGAGAGCCGGGGTCCTGCCTAAGGTTGTCCATGGGGGCATGCTCTACCCAACAGCAAAGGAACTAGAAAGAAGGTCCCAGAACGGCTTTCGTTCCTGCATCTCTGTGAAGCCTCTCTCCTTGGCCACAGACTGAACTCGCAGGGAGTGCAGTCGGAACGAACAAAGACAGGCAAATGGCGAGGTAGCCTGGGCTCGCTGTGCTGGGACTGCCCTGGGGGCACGGCGGAGCCGCCACAGAGAGGAGGGGACCAATTCTGGGCCAGACAGATGTTGGGAGGATACAGAGGAGATGCCACTTCTGATTCACCACTACCAGCCAGCCTCAGAAGGCCCCAGAGAGACCCTACAAGACCACGGAGGGAGCGACGCTTGAATGTAGAACAGGCAGCTGGCCATGCACTGGGGTCCTAGAGGTGGAGTTCTTAGCTATCCTTGGCTTTCAGAGCCAGCCTGGCTCTGTCCCCTCCCCCATGGGCTGTGTCCTAAGGCCCATTTGAGAAGCTAAGGCTAGTTCCAGAAAACCTTTCCTGACCCCTGCCTGTTGGCAGGCCCACCCCCCGCCCCTTCCATGGTACTGTAGCAGGGGAGTGCTCTCCCCCTCCTCGTGCCTTCTTTGTACATAGGCTTCTCACGGCGACCAATAAACAGCTCCCAGTTTGTATGCAGCTGCATCTGCTTCCACCCACTCCCCAGCCTTTACCAACCCCGGGTCAATGGATGATGATATCATCCAGCCAACACCTAGGTAGATGAAGCCAGGTCTGGGGACTTGCGGGTTTGAGGGTAAAGATTGATGGAGGTGACCGGGTGCAGTGGCTCATGCCTGTAATCCCAGCACTTTGGGAGGCCAAGGTATGTGGATCACGTGAGGCCAGGAGTTCGAGACCAGCCTGGCCAACATGGCGAAACCCTGTCTCTACTAAAAATACAAAAGTTAGCTGGGTGCAGTGGCACATGCCTATAATCCCAGCTACTTGGGAGGCTGAAGTAGGAGAATCACTTGAACCCAGGAGGCAGAGGTTGCAGTGAGCCAAGATCGTGCCACTGCACTCCAGCTTGGACGACAGAGCAAGACTCCATCTCAAAGAAAGAAAAAAAAAGATTGATGGAGGTGACGCCGGCCCCTGCTCTCAGAAATCCTCCCATCTAAGAGTCTGTCATGAGGGGTGAGCCCTGGGGGACCTGGATGGAACCCAGAACGCCTTCTTGGAGGACAGTGTGCTGACCCTGGAGAGGAACAGGCAGGCGGAGGTGGCAGCATGCAGGGTCAGGAAGAGGCAAAAGCTACTCAGCTATAGGAAGAGGCAGTCCTGGCAGGCTGTGGAGGGAGGCTGGGTGAAAGGGTGGAGGGAGGAGAGCCCTCAGTCGGGCTGAATTCAGGTAAGAGACTGCTTTTCTGTCTTGGTTTCTCCACAACCACCACCAGGCGCCAAGAAGAGATCAGAAGGTAAACCACTGATCCAAGGCTGCAGAGACTGAACTGACACAATGTTCAGCCTCCAGGAGCTGAGAGCTCTGGTCTTTTGGAAGCTCCTTGGGAGTGTCTGAGCGCCTGGCTTACAGGGCCACAGCATGTGGATCAAGCCTTCGCTTTGCTTCCTGCCATGTCCTGGGTTCCCAAAGCAGCTTCCTCCTCTGCCCTCGGTTTGTCCCCTCCACACAGGCCTGGGGAATGGAGTAAGGCCGTTCCCCCTGTGACCTCTGTGAGCTGGAGCGTGGCCTAGGTCCTTCTGTTAATTTTCCTCAAGGCTGTGAACTTTGGTAAGACTTCACTGGAGGCTGGAAATTGCTACCCAGAGAAGCCCAGAGGTAGAAGCCAGGTCAGATATGCTCACAGCTCACAGACCCAGGCTGTTCTGGGAGGCCCACCTGATGCCTGGGTGCCTCCCAGCCTCCTCGTGGTGGCAGCTGTCTGCCCCACCTCCCTCCACCAGTGCTCAGCTCACAACAGGGTTCGGGGCCCAATGTGTGCCCCTTTCCCCCTCCTCATTTTCTGTGCCTGGATTTGCCCCTTCCCAGGGTGACTGACAATGGAATGTCCACTTTCCCCAGGAAAACCGTAGCCCCTACCCGGAGCTGCCAGGCTCTCAGAACCCAGTGAGTGGAGACGACACTTTATTTTCTAGAATCTGGGATCCACTTCTTTGGGCATAACACGTGTGCGTTGTCAAAGCTCGGCCCAGTCTTGTGCTTACAGCCACTTACTGCTTAAGACAGGGGTGTTTACACATTCCTCTGGCCAGTTTCACAGACCCCCCAGTCTCCTGTCAGCCACTGCTTGAGGAAGACCACACACACACACACACACACACACACACACACACTCTTGAGGATAAGTCATTTTCAGAACTAGCGTAAGCTACATATTATGAAAGAAACATAACTGGCAGAGATGTAGCAATGCCCGCTGTAAAAGAACCCTCTGCAATGCCAAGTTTTTTGAGCTCCTTGGAGAGTCCCCCACCAACCCATGTTACACATATAGTGGGAGATTTGGGAATCGGGGGGCAGGGTGCGGTTTACCTCAGCATCACCTAACTAAACTTGACTATGATGTACCACATCACACCACTGTTGTTAGCACCCTGCAGCAGGCTCTGCAGAAGGAATTCTTATCCAAGCACAGAGCCCACATTGTGGAAGTCCAGCCTAAGGTGAGGGTCATGGGAAATCTCTTTCCCTCTCCTACACCTAGCCTTAGAGGCCATGGTCTTTTCCTTGTTACTTTAATTTTGACAATAACAGCAATAGCTACCATTTATTGCTAGGCACAGAAATAGGCCTCTTTTTTTTGAGACAGGGTCTCACTCTGTCACCCAGATTGCAGTGCCATGGCATGATCATGGCTCTGGTTCACTGCAGCCTTGACCTCCTGGGCTCAAGCAATCTTCCTACTTCAGCCTCCCAAGTAGCTGGTACTATAGGTACCTGCCACCACACTCAGTTAATTTTATATTTTTTGTAGAGACAAGATCTTGCTATGCTGCCCAGGCTGGTCTCAAACTCCTGGACTCAAGCAATCCTCGTACCTCAGCCTCCCAAAGTGAGGGCCAGGTTTTTTGTATGTAATATTCTATATATTCTTCTGTGTACTTGAAAACTGCACTCACCAGCATCATCAATCACGTCCTAATTGCTAGCCCACTGGATGTTTGGTGGTTCTCTGGAATATCTCTGTGGTATGCTCCCCTGCTCACCCTGTCTTCTTTTTCACCCTGTCCTCCCTACTACATGCTGAGCACTGCCTGATGCTGGAGATAGAGCAGTGAACAAGACAGATACAACACCTGCCCTGCCCTCATGGAGCTTAAAGTCTAGCAGGAAAACAGATCAGTCAGCAAACAATTTTCACTCAATTGATAAGAGCTACCATCAGCTCCTTTTAACCCCTCCTTCCTGGATTTGTCCAGGTAGCTTTCAGCCAATTCCTTTCCTCAAAAAGGTACCTGTTTCACGTGTCCTGATCTTTCCTTGTCCTCCCTTAAGGGGCCTTGTGGGTTCCCAGTCTGGATGACAGTGACCCAGACTACAAATATTTGCTAAGATCAGGAGATCTAAGGAGCCCTTGAAGGGAGCCTATGACCCAGCTTAGTAAGATCAGGGAAGGCTTCCAGGAGGAAGGGATGCCTAAGCAGCTGAGACCTGAAGAATGGGCAGGTGAAGCTGGGAAGAAAGAATGATCCAGACAGAAGAGGTGCATTTGCAGTGGCTTAGAGATTAGAGGCTGGTTCAAGGCAGCAGACAGGTATGGCTGGGAGCTGCGTGGGGGAATGGAGAGAGAGGAGTCTGGAGAATTAAGCAAAAGCCAATTGTGTGACAACTGGAAAGGCTCCGGTAAGAAGAAGAGAGCCATTGATGGCCAGGCACAGTGCCTCATACCTGTAATCCCTGCACTTTGGGAGGTTGAGGTGGGCAGATCACTTGAGTTCAGGAGTTCAAGACCAGCCTGGCCAACATGGTGAAACCCTGTCTCTACTAATATTACAAAAATTAGCCAGGTGTGGTAGTACACGCCTGTTATCCCAGCTACTTGGAAGGCTGAGACAGGAGAATCGCTTGAACCTGGGAAGAGGAGTTTGCAGTGAGCCAGGGTTGTGCCACTGCACTCCAGCTTGGACGACAGAGTGAGACTCCATCTGGAAAAAAAAAAAAAATAGCCCATTGAAAGGCTGTGAGCAAGGAAGTAATAAGGTCAGATTTGCAGTTGAGAATGATCCGAGTCTTGGCTTTCTTATCTATGAAATGAGGCTAAGAATAATAAAATAGAGAATTAAATGAGATAATGTCTGCAGACAGTGCCTGGCATATAGCTTATTATTCTTCCAGCTAAGAGGCCCTTCCATTTGTGAAGTTTGTGAGGTCTGTATTACAATCATATTCAGTTATAGCTAATTATTTACTTATGTAGCTATCTCTGAAACGTAGAAATGAAATCATTGAGGAAAAAAGCCATTTCTTGATCCTGTCTGTGTTCCCTGTTCCCAGCAGAAAGCCTAACACATTTTAGGCTAATGTCACCGAGCAAAGAAAGCATCAAAGTGGCGGGTCGGGCCCTAAGCCCACGATCGGCCACAAGAGGGCGCATCACGTTTCCTCCAAGAGAAGCGGGGCTGCTGATGAAGGACGGGCTCCCGGCCCCCCAGAGACACTTCACCTCCTGGAATCTTGCTCTAAGGAAGCCCGGTGCGAAGGAGGTGGCTTTCTCAGGTGGTCGCGCTAGATGTCCAAGGCTTTATGTTCGGTCAGATGAGCTATATAATAAAATGAAAGTGTTAACTGGCATGGACGATAACTGCCGCCTCCACCGCCACTAGTCGTGACGGTTTTTACTCTGGATGTTTTTCAATTGGAAAAGCAAACTCCACCTTTTCCTGAGCCGCTTGGATCTTTGTGGAAGTGGGTGGGCTGCACATATACGGGACGGATTCGTATAGGCTTGCACCCTGGTTCCGAATTTTGCAAATATTCGCAGTCTGGGTCACTGTCATCCGGACTGGGAATCCCCAAGACCCGTTAAGGGAGGGCAGGTAAAGATGATGACAGGTGAAACAGGTACCTTTGAGTTGGAGGAAAGGGATTGGTTGAAAGCTACCTAGACAATTCTGGAAAGGAAGGGTTAAAAGGAGCCGGCGGGTGAAGGAGATGCAAGGAGATAGCGAGGGAAAGGCAGGCGTGGAAGAGGAAACGAAAGGGCTGGCGGGGCTCTGGGAAGGAAGGGGTTAACCCCGGCTTCGCCCCCGGGAGGAAAGGGACGCGTGAACACAGGGGAGGTGGGATCTCGGCGCAGCCTCCCCAAAACAACAGGCCGCTCAGGCAAAGCGTGGGTTAAGGGGGCGGGCCTGGAGGGAAGCCACGTGCCGGGGCGGAAAGCTATTGGTTCTCCCGGAGTTGTTTGTGAGTGGCCATTGGCGACGTCGAGGCGCCACGACGAGCCGATTGGCTGGGCCTTGGAGTGCTCGCCAGGGCAAGGGTAGGGAGGAGGCGGCCGAATCTCGTCGCTGGGCCGAACGGTGCGCGAGCGCTGCCAGCGCAGGGACCACAACCCGAGTCGCGGCCGCCGCAGCCATGCGCTGGGTCTGGGCGCTGCTCAAGAATGCGTCCCTGGCTGGGGCGCCCAAGTACATAGAGCACTTCAGCAAGTTCTCCCCGTCCCCGCTGTCCATGAAGCAGTTTCTGGACTTCGGTACGGAGTGGGCGGGAGGCGGCTGGCAGCGGAGGCCCGCGGGGCGCTGGGAGGGGCAGCCGGGGGCCAGGGGGGACGGAGGAGAAGAAAGGCCCCGAGTGACAGAGAAGGGTTGTTTGGAAAGGTACAGGCAGGAAAGAGTTAATGGGGAAGGAGGGACTGGCCGGGGCCTCTCGACTGGGCTGTTGATGGGAATGGGGGGGCACTTACAAGGACGGTCCCGAGGTTTCTTCCTCGGCTTCATGAGAGGTCTTGAAGAGTTAGGGGCAGTGAAGCTGCGATGTTACTACAGGAAGGGAGTAGGGTGGTATCCAGACGCTAAAAGGTTAATGGGAGTTGTCCTCATGACTGGAGGAGTAGGAGCCCCTCCTCCCACCAGAGGAAACTGGGGGTCTGTTGGTGGGAGTGAGGAGGCAGGGTTGAGAGGTGCAGCCGTCTGGAGAGAGACCTGGACTGGGCACGAAGGATCAGACACCCCTGGGCAGTGGGTGAGATTAAGCCAGGAGCAGTTGGGGAAGGGGGCTCTTTCAGAAGATGCCAGCGGGAGAGAGTGCCCTGACTGGTAGGCATCCACCCACAGAAGGAGCTGGACCCTAGCTGCCCCAGTAGGCAAGGACACTTGAAGATCAAATCTGTTCCGGC
The DNA here is from genome assembly GCF_008728515.1 of Papio anubis. NCBI lineage: Eukaryota > Metazoa > Chordata > Mammalia > Primates > Cercopithecidae > Papio > Papio anubis. The sequence goes on along the minus strand of NW_022163575.1, from coordinate 863 downwards.
CTGGCAGCCTCTCCCGAGCTGGGCAGGGGCCCCAGGCACCGTGATGTGGACTCAAGCCGCCTATACCTCCCTTGGCTGCCCCAGGGTTGCTAGGTCAGGATCGCCCACTACCAGCATTCTGGGGGTGGCCCTGGGGCAGGAGGGAGGCTGTGCCAGTGTGGCGGCTGAAACGGGCATTGTGTGGGCCCTGTCTGTCTACGTGGTATTTCCATGGTGCCAGCTGGGAACTGCGGGTGGGGGGCAGTTTCTCAAGAGTTGAGTGGATAGTGCCTGGCTTGGGGTGCAGCTGCGTCAATGGTGCGACGGGAGCAGGGAGGTGGCAGCCGAGACACAGGGCACCTGTTCCTCAGGACTCATCTGCCTGCACCCCTGCCCTGTCTGAGTCTTGAGCCTCCTCCATGTAGGAAAGCCTCCTGGGCCCACTCCTAGCCCCCAGCCGCTGTCCCCACGAACTGCACCCTCATTACAGAAACACCACAGCTGTTGGGGGCTCACAGTACAGTTTGGTCAACTTGTAGTTTTATGGGAGAAACTGAGACCTTCAAAAGGATGATGGCGGCCGGGCGCGGTGGCTCAAGCCTGTAATCCCAGCACTTTGGGAGGCCGAGGCGGGTGGATCACAAGGTCAGGAGATCGAGACTATCCTGGCTAACACGGTGAAACCCCGTCTCTACTAAAAATACAAAAAAACTAGCCGGGCGCGGTAGCGGGCGCCTGTAGTCCCAGCTACTTGGGAGGCTGAGGCGGGAGAATGGCGTGAACCCGGGGGGCGGAGCTTGCAGTGAGCCGAGATCGCGCCACTGCACTCCAGCCTGGGAGACACAGTGAGACTCCGTCTCAAAAAAAAAAAAATAAAAAATAAA